>NC_043704.1:15797614-15828702 GCF_006229205.1 Suricata suricatta | reverse complement strand
GGGGGGGGATGGGTTAAACACTTGATGGGTACTAAGAAGGACAGTTGTGATGAGCACTGGGATTATATATATGTGATGAATCACTAAATTCTACACTTGAAACTGTAAGGATGCAGGTCCGATCCAGCCTTCCCCTGTACTTAAAAGGGAAGGCACCGGCCTCTCCGTATGAAAGAGGGCACATTAAGGAGGGACAACTCCTGCTGTGCCCAATCGGGAGAGGCCAGCTGATACCTTTTACCTTTCTAGAGGAGGGCCTAGTCACACCCTACGTGGGGGTCCTGGGCCCACTCTGACTGGTCAATACTCCAAATGTTGTGATTGGCTCCCACAACTGCCAGTGTTGATGGGGGGGGGGGGTAAGGATTGGATCACTGTACTCGTGTCATCATTTCCTGTAACGTCCCTTCCCAAACTTATAAAAGCCCTGCCCTGCCTTTGTTCGGGGCTCTCTCTCTCCACATGGCCAGCGGGTCAGTGGAGTCTGTGAGCCTGAGCTTATGCCTGTAATAAAGCCCTTTGTTTTTGCAGGTGTGACTTGGTCTCCCTGGTAGTCTCTGGTCTTTTTTTGGGGCGATATTACAAACTTGGGTACAACAAAACTAATATTACACTGTATGTTAACTAGCTGGAATTTAAATAAAAACTTGGGAAAACAAAAAAAAAGGAAACACGTAAAAATAGGATTTGGCAAAATTAGTTTTTCATAGTGTAAGGAATCAATGGCAATATAAAAATAAAGAAAAAACCAAACACAATGAAAATGTATTCTTTTGTTGTTGAAGTCAGCATTGGATTGTCACTTTGACTCCAAAATCAAAATGTTTCAAAAGTAGAACACAGGCCAACCTTTGATAGGTTACTTGGTAACTATACTGAATCCTGTATGTGGTCAAAGATAATTTAAGAACAAAACAACTATATACATACTACAAGTCTATTTGACGGTAAAACCAAAATAATTGTGAATAGTCTGCTATCAAACTTCCACGACTTTCAACTCAAATGTGTGCCTACTTGTATCTTTTGGTTACAGTCATAGCAGCACCGCTCAGTCCTTGAAAACATGCACACACCTGGTGTTCCTTTCTCTCATCACTTGTACTATCAGTCTACTTGACATCTTTGAAATGTATCTCTTCAAACTCCTTTTGTTTCCATTCAGACCTCCAAACCTAGGCACAGCGTCTGAGTTGGGCACTCCGAGGCATGTACCAAGATTTCTATGGCAGTATACATCTGATTTTTAATCTTTTTTGCATAAGCCTACTTTAGTTATGTGCTATAATTCTCTTTAAGGGTTAACACGGGGGCACCTGGGTGCCTCAGTCAGTTAAGGATCCTCCTTAAGCTCAGATCACGAACTCACAGTTTGGGGGTTCAAGCCCCGCATCAGGCTTTGTGCTGACAGCTCAGAGGCTGGATCCTGTTTCAGATTCTGTGTTTCCCTCTCTCTCTGACCTTCCCCCACTCACATTCTGTATTTCTCTCTCTCTCAAAAATAAACATTAAGAAATTATAAATAAATAAATAAATAAATAGATAAAAGTTGACACAACATGACACAACAATCATGTTTCCTTTCAGCTGAGGGAGTCTACAAGTTCTCTTCATTTTAGCAACCCAAAACCAACTCAAACTCTAAGGTCCTTACTGTTCTGTGGGTGACATTGCATTCTCCTTTTCCATGGCAGTTAACATAAAATTATAATTTTCTTTATATAATTATCTAACTTGTTTACTTTTATTTCACAAGCTATATCCATCTCTGCATGTTCTTTCATTTCTATGTGTGGATATTTTCATTTCCACAAAAGAAAATATTTAGTTTATTCTAAATTTTCAATTGTGAAATTTTGAACACGTATGAAAGTAAAGGGGCTGGTATAATAAATCCCCATTACTGATTTTTTAACTTCTTTTTTAAATTTACATCCACTAATTTAAAATTACATTCAATAAATTACATCTAGTTAACATATAGGGCAATAATGATTTCAGGCATATATTCCAGTGATTTATCCCCTTCATATAACACCCACTGCTCAACCCAACAAGTATTCTCCTTAATGCCCCTTCCCCAAATAGCTCCCCCACTCAAAATCTCTCCAGTATCCCTGTTTGTTCTCTGTATTTAAGAGTCTTTTATGGTTTGACCCCTCCCTGTTTTCATATTATTTTTGCATCCCTTCCCTTATGTTCATCTGTTTTGTATCTTAAATTCCACATATGAATGAAATCATATGATATTTATCTTTGACTGACCAATTTTGCTTAGCATAATACACTCTGGTTCCATCTATGTTGTTGCAGATGGCAAGATTTCATTCTTTATGATTGCCAAGTAATATTCCATTATATGTATACTACACCACATCTTCTTTATCCATTCATCAGTTAATGGACATTTGGGTTCTTTCCATACTTTGACTACTGCAAATAGTGCTGCTATAAACATTGGGGTGCCTTGTGCCCCTTCAAAACAGCACCTCTCCAGTATCCTTTGGATAAATACCTAGTAGTGCAATTGCTGGATCATAGGGTGGTAATATTTTTAATTTTTTGAAAAACCTCCACACTATTTTCCAGCATAACTGTATCATTTTGCATTCCTACCAGCAGTGCAAAATGATTCTTCTTTCTCCACATCCTCACCAACATCTGTTGTTTCCAGAGTTATTAATTTTAGCCATTCTGACACGTATGAGGTGGTATCTCATTGTGGTTTTGATATGTATTTCCCTGATTATGATTGGTGTTGAGCATTTTTCATCTGTCTGTTAGCCATCTGAATGTCTTCTATGGAAAAGTGTCTATTCTTGTCTTTTGCCCATTTATTCACAGGATTGTTTGTTTTTTGGGTGTTGAGTTTGGTAAGTTCTTTATAGATTTTGGATGCTAACCCTTTATCCTGTATGTCATTTACAAATATCTTCTTCCATTATGTCCGTTGCTTTCAGTTTTTCCGATTGTTTTCTTCACTGGGCAGAAGCATTTTATCTTGATGAAACTCCAATAGTTCATTTTTGCTTTTGTTTTCCTTGTTTCCTGAGACATGTCAAGTAAGAAGTTGCTGCCACAAAGGTCAAAGAGGTTGTTGCCTGTTTCTTCCTCTAGGATTTTGATGGTTTCCTGTCTTATGTTTAGGTCTTTCATCCATTTTGGGTTTATTTTTGTGTATGGTGTAAGAAAATGGTCCAGTTTCATTCTTCTGCATGTTGCTGTCCAGTTTTCCCAACAACATTTGGTAAAGAGACTGTCTTATTCTATTGGATATTCTTTCCTACTTTGTCAAAGATTAGTTGGCCATACATTTGTGAGTCAATTTCTGGGTTCTCTATTCTGCTCCATTGATCTATGGTCTGCTTTTGTGACAGTACCATACTGTCTTGATGATTACACCTTTGTAATACATCTTGAGGTTTGGAATTTTAGTACCTCCAGCTTTAGATTTCTTTTTCAGGATTGCTTTGGCTATTCTGGGTCTTTTCTGGTTCCATACAGATTTTAGGATTGTTAGTTCTAGCTCTGTGAAGAATGCTGGTGTTATTTTGATAGGGATTGTATTGAATATGTAGATGGCTTTGGGGAGAATCAACATTTTAACAATATCTGTTCTTCCAATCCATGAGCTTGGAATGTTTTTTCTATTTTTTTGTGTGTGTCTTCTTCAATTTCTTTCATAAGTTTTCTTTAGATTTTAGTGTATAGATTTTTCACCTATAGTTAGGTTTATGGCTAGGTATTTTGGTGAAATTGTAAATGGGATTGATTCCTTGATTTCTCTTTCTTCTGCTTCATTGTTGGTGTATAGAAATGCAACTAATTTTTGTGCATTGTTTTTATATCTTGCAACTTTGCTGAATTGATGGATCAGTTCCAGCAGTTTTTTGGTGGAATCTTTTGGGTTTTCCACATAGAGTATCTTGTCGTCTGCAAAGAGTGAAAGTTTGACTTCCTCCTTGCCAATTTGGATGCCTTTTATTTCTTTGTGTTATCTGATTGCTGAGGCTAGTACTTACAACACTGTTGAATAGCAGTGGTGAGAGTGAACATCCTTGTCACGTTCCTGACCGTAGGAGGAAAGCTCTCAGGTTTGGCCCATTGAGGATAATATTAGTAGTGGATCCTTCATATATAGCTTTTATGATCTTGAGGTATGATCTTTCTATCCCTATTTTCTTGAGGATTTTTGTCAAGAAAGAATGATGTATTTTGCCAAATGCTTTCTTTGCAACTATTGAGAGGATCATGTGGTTCTTATTCTTTTTTTTTATTAATATGATGTATCACATTGGTTGATTTGCAGATATTGAACTAGGCTTTCATCCCAGGTATAAATCCCATTTGATCAAGGTGAATAATTCTTCTAATGTATTGTGGATCTAGTTGGCTAGTATCTTGTTGAGAATTTTTGCATTCATGTTCACCAGGGAAATTGGTCTGTAGTTCTCTTTTTTTAGTGTGGTTTGTTTTGGAATCAAGGTAATCCTGGACTCATAGAATGAGTTTGGAAGTTTTTCTTCTATTTCTTTTTTTTTTTTTTGAAAACCTTCAAAAGAATAGATGTTAACTCTTCTTTAAATGTTTGGTAAAATTCCCATGGAAATCCATCTGGCCCTGGATTCTTGTTTTATGGGAGATTTTTAATTACTGATTCAATTTATTTACTGGTTATGGGTCTGTTCAAATTTTCTATTTCTTCCTGTTTTAGTTTTGGTAGTTTATATGTTTCTAGGAATTTGTCCATTTCTTCCAAATTGCCCAGTTTGTTGGCTCATAACATTCTCTTATGTTTGTTGTTATGCAGTGTTAGTGGTGATCTCTCCTCTTTCATTCTTGATTTCATTTATTTTGGCCCTTTCTTTTTTATTTTTGATCAATCTGACTATGGGTTTATCAATTTTGTTAATTCTCTCAAAGAACCATCTCTTAGTTTCATTGATCTGCCTCACTAGTTCTTTTTCTTATGTCATTGATTTCTGCTCTAATCTTTATTATATCCCATTTTCTGGTAATTTGGGGCTTTATTTGCTGTTCTTTTTACAGCTCTTTAAGGTGTAACAGGTTGTATATCTTAGACCTTTCTTCCTTGTTCAGGAAGGCTTGAATTGCTATATACTTTCCTCTTATGACTGTCTTTGCTGCATCCCAGAGCTTTTGAGGGCTGATTCATGTCCCACTATGTGACCTATTCTGGAGAATGTTCTATATGCACTCAAAAATAATGTGTATTCTTCTGCTTTAGGATGAAATGTTCTGAATATATCTGTTAAGCCCATCTGGTCCCTTGTGTCATTCAAATCCATTGTTTCCTTGTTGATTTTCTGCTTAGATAATATATCCATTGCTGTAAGTGGGGTGTTGAAGTCCCCTACTATTATAGTATTACCCATGAGTTTCTTTATGTTTGTGATTAACTGATTTATATATTTGGGTGCTTCTGAACATTGGGGACATAAATGTTTACTATTGTTAGATCTTCTTCATTGATAGACCCCTTAATTATGATATAATTCTCTTCTTCATCTCTTGTAACAGTATTTATTTTAATTTCTAGTTTGTCTGTTGTAAGTATGGCTGCTCCAGGTTTCTTTTGGTGACCATTAGCATCACAGATGGGTCTCCATTCCCTTACTTTCAATCTGAAGGTGTTTTTAGATCTAAAATAGGTCTCTTGTAAACAGCATATAAAGGGATATTATATTCCTATCAATTTTGATATCCTATGTCTTTTTATTGGAGCGTTTAGTCCATTGACATTTAGAGTACTGAAAGACATGAATTTAGTGCCATTGTATTGGCTGAAGTGCTGGGGTTTCTGTGATGGTCTCTGGTCCTTTCTAGTCTTGGTTGATTTCAGTCTTTTTGTTTTATTTTATCTTTTCTCCACTTAGAGAGTACTCTTTAAAATTTCTTGCAGGGCTAGTTAGTGATCACAAACTCCTTTAGTTTTTGTTTGGGAAATTCTTTATCTCTCTTTCTATTTTGAATGACAGCTTTGATGGATAAAGAATTTTTGGTTGCATTTTTTTTTTCTGATGCAGCATGTTGAATATGTCCTGTCACTCCTTTCTGGACTGCCAAGTTTCTGTGGATAGCTCTTCTGTGAACATGACCTGTCTTCCTTTGTAGGTTAAGGACTTATTTTCCCTTTCTGCTTTCATAGTTCCTAACTTGTCTGTGTATTTTGTGAATCTTACTATGATATGCCTTGTTGATGGTAATTTTTGTTGAATCTAATGGAAGTTCTCTGTGTTTCTTGGATTTTGATGTCTCTGCCTATCCCCAGATTAGAAAAGTTTTCCACTATAATTTTCTCACATAAACCTTCTACCTCTTTTTCCCTCTCATCATCTTCTGGCACTCCTATGATTCAGATGGTATTCCTTTTTAATAGGTCACTGAGTTCTCTAATTCTTGTATATTGCTTTTTGCCTTAGTTTCCTTCTTGTTTTTTCCTTCATTATTCTCCATAATTTGTCTTCTATCTTGCTGATTTGCTGCTCTGCTTTGTCCATCCTTGCTGCTGTGGCATTCATTCAAGATTGCATCTCAGCTATAGCTTTTTTAATTTCGACCTGACTAGATTTTATTTACTTTATCTCCACTGAAAGGTATTCTATGCTTTTTTCAGCCCCAGCTAGTATTCTTATTATTGTGGTTCTAAATTATAGGTCATATATATTCTTGTATCTGTGCTGGTTAAGCCCTTGGTTGCCATTTCTTTTCATTTTTTAGGGGGGTGAATTTCTTTATTTTGTCATTTTTAAGGAAGAAAAAGTTAATAATAAAAAATTTAAAACAACGCAAAAAATCAAATAAAGGTAGCTAGATTCTAGGTGTTTTGGTAAGGTTATTGAAAGAAGCTGGATAGATAGAAAAGGGAAAGAAAAGAAAAAGGGAAAAGTAAAAAAATAAGTTTAAAAAACTTTTTAAATGTTTGATAATAGAATAAAATGAAATGAAGAAAATAAAATAAAATAATAACAAAGAAATAAAGCCATTGTAGAAAGAATTTAATTTTCTTAAAGACAAAAATAATTTTTTCTCTTTCTGTATCCAAGAAAAAGAAAATAAAGGAGAATAAAAAGAAAAAAAACCCAATTTAAACAAAAGCAAAAAACCCAACAATAATAGATGAAGCAGTAAACAGAAAGATACCTGAATGAAGTTATATCCAGTTTCCCCTATGACTCAAACTATGCAGCACTTTATAGTCCGTACACTAAGCAGGTGGAGAGACTTATGATGGTCCTCTAGGGCATGAGCATGGAGGGCACAGTCAGGCCGTGATTGGTGTAACAGCTCTATTCTCCACTAGATGGCACTGCTTAGCTCACCAAGGTGAATTGGTGTGACCCACGTGTGCATGTAGGCATGTGAGTGGGAGAGGTGAAAATGGCTTCACCCAGCTGCTTAGTCTTTGGTACAGGAACTTTGCATTCTCATTGACCAGCAATCAAACACCCCTCCTTTGTCTCAGGCTTCCATCCACTCCCCACTTCTATCCTGTCCGTATCCAAGCCATCAGCCTGCCAGGCGGCACCTCCTTTGCAAATTTTATCTCAGATGGGTCTGTGTTTCCAAACTCCTCACTTCAGAGATCCTGCATTTTGGACCCACTCTGACCCTCTGAGAGGGCCTCACTGAACAATTGCTGGGTGCCAGCTTGCCCCAGAAAATGTTTGTCTGATCACACAGTCAAAAGTTCAGATTATGGCCACTTACAATACACAGCCAGCACCAGGGTTCACTGCTTTCTGGGGTCTTTGTTCCAATACCAGCAAACATGGCTGCTCTCCAGTTTCTACTGGGACCTTGCCTGTAGAGAGGCCATAAGGTCCCTACCAAATGCACTGCAAGCAAGGGAACTTCTCCCCTTGTGGCCCACAGGACCCTCAGACCTCACTTCTTGCTCCTGGTGACTCACCAGTTTTCTTCATCAGAGCACCACCAAGTACTGAGCTCTGGAATTTCTGACTCTGCACTACACTGTTTATAGAGACCTAATGGTATTAAAACCCTCTCCTTTCTCCCTGTCAACGGTTTTGAAGGGAACAGTTTCTCATTCAGTCCCTTGTGAGCATTTCCACTCTCTCTCTTTCTCTCCAGCTACTTTCAGGGGTAGTACTTTCCCTTCACTCTCCCAATTCACCACACTCTCCCCACCTTTCTCTGCCCTCTTTCCATTAAAACAGCTCCCTACCCTCTGGCTTCTCTCTCTTCCCCAGCTCACTTTTCTGCACCGTGTACCTGCCAAGTGCTGTGGCTCAAGTGATGCAGATTGCTGTGTTAGTCCTCAGATCAATTTCCTAGGTGGGCAAAGTGGTTTGGTGCTAATCGAGCTGCATTTCAGAAAGGAGAGAAGCTGAGAACTTCCATGCTGCCCTGCCATCTTGGAAAAAAGGACCCCCCATTACTTATTTGAAGCCACATCAACAGAATGTAAATTGTATTTCATACATACCTACACCCATCTGCCCCCTCTTGTATTATTGTGAGGCAAGTACATGATAACATATCATTGCATCTATAAATGTTTCACTGCATATCTTTAAAATATGAGGTCTCTAAAAAAATAATCAGTTCTAGTTGAATTGTTGAATGTCATTTTGAGTATGGATAAGGCCCCTGGATTTATTTTAGGTCACAGTAAATACCTGACACATGAAGCATTGAACAATGCTGATTATGGATATAATCCATGAGAATCATAAATTATCTCTAACATCACCATTATCAAGAACAAACAGTTTATATTTATAAAATCTACTTATATGAGATATTGATTCCTTATAATATGATATATGTTATATCAATATATGCTGATCCATATCTCTAATGCAGATATATTGCTATATATAAGTTTTTACTGATATCCACTGTAGTCCTTGAACACATTGCTGCCAATACCTGTGCAAATCTCTTGAGGACCATTAAGATCAATGCAATTCACTAAGTTAAATAACAATTGTATCTGAGATTACATTATATAAGTCAAAAAGTGAAGATTTGAAGTCTGAAGAAGCCAATACAAAAGTTATAAGTCAGTAATGAGTCTCATGCTTGAGTTAAAGGGACAAAGAGAAAATCTGCATAAAATATCTTCCAAATTTAAATGAAGAACACCTACCATTACTGAATCAGACCTTGGACAGCAGTAGAAATATTAATTTGAAATTGACTTCCATTTATTTAAGCAAGAAAAATGGTAAAGGATAAAGTCTGTAAAGATAAGTATTATGTGCAGCAATATTTAAATAATCAAGAAGGCATGAACAGAGACAAAAAGTCTCACACTCTCTACCTTTTTATAAAAGTGGAGCTGGAGGACAGAGTCAAACAATCCATAGCTTTGCTCTTGGCTTCCAGGGAAGCACTTGTATGGCATCACACTGGAGATGGCAAAAGGGGCCACCGCATTTTGCAAAGCCCATGAAATAACAATTCCTCTGTCCTAAGACAGATTCTTCCCCATAAATGATCTTCATTTAATGTTCAAATTCCTACAAAGATCAGAATATATGTCACATTAAATTAATAATTTTGTATATTAGTCAAAAAATAATTAGAGCTAGAAAGTCTAACTTTATCTAATAATATTTATCTGGAGGAGCACTTTCTTTAACCTTAACTTTGATGCTTACAAAGCAATCTTAAGAGCTTCCCTCCCCCACAAAATATGTGATGAGAAAGAAAAGCAGCGAGCACCATGTGAAAACGAAGGATTTGCTGGCTAAAACTCTATGAGTATTGCTTTTAAGAATGAAATAATATTCTAAGGATATGTTATCAATGAGATATGATGGATGTCAATGTTATATATAAAATTTCATTCAGAATAAAATAAATACAGTAAGTTTTTATATTTCATGAGTCAAGTTTATTTTGAAATACATCCACAAGTACTACAGAGGATATAAGGAAGGAAGCTACATGAGAATAAAGGAGTAGGAATGAGGACATCCATCTTGAGAGACAATATTCTTAATCAAGAAAATGGTTCCCTACGGAGCCAAAGATAAGTTTTAGATGTATTCTTCAATGGCTGTTGAGTCTTTCAAATATGTCAAAGATCGTAGTGAAAAATATCAAAAAAACTGATGAAAATGATAGAATATCCATGAATTTTTATGTAGTGGACAATATTTTTAGTAAAATCCAGATGACCAGTATCTCCTATAGAAAGTGGGACGAAAATAGCCACAGCCACAGCCACCATAACTTCCAAGACCACAGCCATAGCCCAGGCCACCAAAACCACCAAGGCCATAGCCAAGGTCGCCATAGTAGTTGCTGTAGTAGTAGCTCATTGTGTCAGGGCTAGAGGATTGGGTTGGATGTTGAGGGTGTATTTCCAGAGAATGAATATCACTACCTGAACCCTGATATTTATACTCCCTCGTTGTGGGTGTGGCTCACTCCATAGATATTTCTCATTCTTTTTTTTTTTCACAAATGTGCAAAACAGTCCAATTATACCTTTGCCTTCAGATGTTACAAGTTTTAATGCTACTGATGCATAATTTTATTTACTTATCTGCTTCATCTACACTTATTACAGCCAGTCTTTCAATAAAAGGTAATTACTGTGACTTCTTCAAAGCTTATGACCGCTTAACATAATCTAACTGGATACTACTTGCAATGTGCCTTATTGTTGCATCATATTAGTTTTTCTAGTCTCTTGCTCTCATTATCCCCCTTTAGAAAAAGCCAGAGCTCTCCTCCCAAGGCATAAATTGTTTTACTTGAAATGAGCCATTTACTTGGAATGAGCCTGAGGACGTTAAAGTACCTTGGTTGACAGTCTGATATACAAAGCCATGCACGCTTTTAATTAAAACCCTGATGCTATCCATCACATGTTATATAAACTTGAGTATCTCAATCTCTTAAAATATCAACTTTTACATATGTGCAAGGACAATAATAATTTCCATCTCTGTTTTTAGCCTTTGCATCAAAGCTCCCTAAGCATAGAACAACAAACCGTGCATCCTTTATGCCTCTCTCAGCATGCAAAAGTAATTATATCATAGGAATAAATGCAGTATCATGAAAGATTCCTTTCTTATATAGCTTTGAATATACTTAAAGGCACCCCGTGAAATTGAAACAGCTAGGAAAAGAAGGTGTACTAAAATTTATATCTGTTAAATGAAAGGGTAATAGCTATATTATTTGGAGAGAAAACTATGCTTAATTTGTTTTTAGATATTTATTTGAATTACAGTCAGATTGTATCATTTTAAGAAGAGATGAAATTGTATAAGGAAATTTTACTTGGATCTTTTATAAGCAATCATTAATGAATATAATTCAAAAGAGAATATATTTTTCAGTGTAAAAATATTGGCAAAATCCAAATGACAGAAGTCCACCTTGATGAATAAAGTAATTTGATTGGAAACATCCACAGATATCCTGTTGACGGAATACAGAATTTACCCCACTGTTGATAAAATAAATTCTCTCTAGTTGGGTGAAATTCTAAGTCAGAGAAATGGGTTCCCTTATTTCATCTTGTTCCTAAGTATGCAGTCAACAGGATGCTTCATTAGTGGTCCATGCTAAGTTATTAGGAAAATAGTTGCAATAAAGAGTTCAAGGCTATACATTATTTTAATGACACTGAAGAAATAACAGAAGAAATAGATTACAATAATAAAGGCCCAAAAGACAGAGCTCAACAAAATGTTTAACAGAATGTGAAGAAATAATTTCTTCTGCAGAAAGACAGTAGTTTGTGGTCATGGCATAAATCGTCAAATTCACCTAATTTTAAACTCAGGCCACAAACACATCAAGACCACACAATAGTCTAGCCTGCCATTCTTGTTACACAGTAGCCCATGGGAGCTAGAGAGAAGTTTTGATGGCCAAGTTGTGCCTTTTGATTTCCGAGGACAACCTGACTACCCTGATTCGTCCTTAAGAAGAATAGCTAGCATTACCAAATTATTCTTTTTATTAATTCCCTAAGAAATGAACAAAAGTATGCAGCCACTTTATGACTTTAAGCTGTTTAAATTTTATTTATTTATTACATTTAATACTTTTCATGGTTGACATTCCTCAGTCCCAGGTTTTTTCAAACTCATGCTACTACTGTATCCTGGCTATTTGACCTTGATAAAGTACTTAACCTATTTCTGTTTTCTTCTCTCTGTGATGATAATAATATATTTTCTGAAAGATTGAGCAAAGGTTTAAATAAATAAAATGGATTCTCAAAAATTATAAGGTAAAGAAAAAAGCAACACATATATGAATTTTCATCAGTTAGACACAGCTGCAATGAATGTATTTGTTCTTACTTGATAGCAATTATTCCCAAGGAATTTCCAAAGATGTTGCAAAAACAGTGAGGGCAAGCCTCTTCATAAAGCGAGAGGAGCAATGAAAAATCCTTGTTAGTCAAATTAGCCAAAATAGCAAATTCTATAATAATGTTTGCCATGAGGTAGTGTGAGAGTTTGCAGTTCTGTGTAATTTATAGAAAGAGAGAAGACATTATGAGGACTTAAGCTACAGGAATGCAAGTCAGGGATAAATAACTAAATTCAAGTTTTAAGGCAATTAGCCAAGCCCTACACCCAAAATTAGAATACGTGTCAAGGGTGTGAGAAGCACAGAATAGTCTTAAAAGCTCTCTTTCAAGAACGTATCTTAGCTAAATTATTATGAACACAATTACTAAAGAATTGTTCTTAGTAAAAATAATCCCAGAGGAAAAATAATTGTTCAGTATGAAAATATATTGCTTAGACATTGTAAAACTTATGTAAAACATGTTCATCTTAACACATGGACAAGAAACCAAAATTTCAAGGGCAATAAAATTAGTTTATTGGAAACATGACTAGGATTATTACCATAAATAAGAAAGTTAGTGCCATGATAATGAGCCACAATAATAAGAGAAATCAGTCCTTGATATTAAAGCTAGTCCCAAGGGAAGTGGTTTTGGGGTTTTTTTACCTTTTGTGGCCAAAGGTGGGCTCCAAATAAAGTAGTTGAAATTAAAGAAATTCAAAGTGAAAATAACATTGGCAAGATAGAAGAACTCAGTAGAATAGATTATACTAATGATATAAAAGTTACAAGCTTCCTTATTTTGTGTTCACATTTATACTTACATTTGTATTTTTAAATTTATTTAAACATAGTTGACACCTAATGTTACATGAGTTCCAGGTGTACATCATAGTGATTCAATAGCTCTGTACATTTGTACATTATGCTATGCTCACCACAGGGCAGCTACCATCTGTCAATGCTGAGCTTCTTAATAAAACAAGTTTTTCATTTGTATTTCCCTGATGATGAGTGACATTGAGCATCATTTCATGTGCCTGTTGGCCATCTGGATCAAGAAAATGTGGTATATATATACAATGGAGTACTACATGGCAATGAGAAAGAATGAAATCTGGCCATTCGTAGCAAAATGGATGGACTTTGAGGCTGTCATGCTAAGCAAAATAAGTCAAGCCGAGAAGGACAGATTCCATATGTTTTCACTCCTAGGTCTAACAGGAGAAACCTAACAAGGGACCAAGGGAAGGGGAAGAGGGGAGAAAAAAAGTTAGGGAGAGGGAGGGAGGCAAATGATGAGAGACTCTTGAATACTGAAAACAAACCGAGGGCTGAAGAGGGAAGGGAAGGGGGGATGGAAGGTGATGGTCATGGAGGGGGGCACTTGTAGGGAAGAGCACTGGGTGAAATATGGAAACCAACTTGGCAATAAACTATTAATAAAAAATAAAATAAAAATAAACAAGTTTTTCAGTACAATAGGAAAAACAAATATATTCCATAAAAAGAAGGACCGTGGGATCCACAGATACATCCACCGTGTCTATCAATCTATAGTTAGGAGCAGAGACAGAACCAGGGCCATACCAAATCTACCAAAATAGATTTATAGAAGCTTATAATGCCACCACCTACACAGGTCTTCTTACAGTCTTTCATGGAAGGGAGTGGCCAATTGCACATCCAGAAATCCTTATTTAATTGGAGTACGTTTCAGGCATCAATGTTTTTAAAGGCTCCCCAGAGTATTCTAGAGTATAACAAGGGTTAACAACTAATAATTTAGGGACATAACAGTGATCACAATTTGGGATTCAGTTGTTCACCAACTATTTACTTAGAGCTTATTTTATGTCAATTTTCTATGTTTAGATGTAAAGCTTAAAACAAAATACCTATGTTCATTATTTACCCATAGGATACAAAAATGCAGATTCAGAGGAGTACAAGCACCACATTGTTTATAGCAGCATTATCAACAATAGCCAAACCATGGAGAGAGCCCAAATGTCCCCTGAATGATGAATGGATAAAGAAGATGTGATATATATACATACATATGTATGTATATCATATATGCTATATATGATGAATAAATGCATATTATATTCATATACATATGAATATTACTCTGACATCAAAAAGTATGAAATTCTGCCTTTTGCAACAATATGGATGGAGCTAGAGTGTATTATGTTAAGCTAAATAAGTCAGTCAAAGAAAGACAAATACCATAAGATTTCACTCCTATGTGGAATTTAAGAAACAAAACAGATGAACATATGGAAGATGGGGGAAAGAGAAGAGAAGGAAACAAAAACCACAAGAGACTCTTAAAGAGAGAACAAACTGAGGGTAAATGGAGGGAGGTGAGTGGATGGTGGGCTAAATGGGTGATGGTGTTTTAAAATGGGACTTATTTTAGTATGATGATATAGAGAGAAAATTATTGTGGCTAGATTACAGTTAATGGAAGGAGATAATGGTGGAAAAGAAAGTCAGAAAGTTAGGCAAAGTTTATCTTATACAGGACCTTCTGGACCTTGATGATTTTTAGTGGAATTCCAGGTGTAATGGAAATGTAAAGAAGATGTTTAAGAGAAGAGGATGATCTAACTGACAGCTTGCTGCTGTATAGTTTGTGAATGGCAAGAACTCAAGAATGGAAGCTTGGAACCCAAGGTTATTGCAGTAATTAACACAAGAGATGGTGGTCGACTCTATAAGGGTGTACTAGTGGGTATAGACTTTATAAGAAAAAGAGGAATAAAGGATGCCATCTTTCTATGGGGCTTAGGGAATTTGTTGAATGCCTTTGGCATTACATTTGAAGGGAAGCCTCGGAGGCAGGATATAAAAAGATCGAGTCATCTGATGTGGACACAAAAACGTTTGTCTAAAATATTGAATAGGTGTTAGGACGTGCAAAGGGGAACTTGAAGGACAGTCTCTACAGCATAAGACTGCATAGAATAGTTGGAGAGAATGTAGGTAGATAAGAGTTCAGACCTGGCAAATAAAGGTAGGAAAGAGACCAGGAACCCAGCAAAGGAGTCTGAGAGAGGGTGCTCAGTGTCATAGGAGGAAAGTGACATCATGTGATCAGATCAATGAAGAAAATTTTTCAATAGGAGTAATTAGTAAATTCAGTGTAAATGCTGTTGATGGGCAATTGAGAAATAAGAGACTGGGGGCGTGGGGGTGGCAACCAGTACACAAGTGGAAGAATGGCTTTTAGACAGAACAAGGACCATTCATGCACTGTAGTATGTAGAAGGTACATTGTATGTTTGCTGAGGGCTGATTGCGTTAGGCAGGATTCTCAAGACATTCCATCAAGTTTTCTGTCTCCTGGTTACTTAATCACAAATGGATCAAGGTACCACTGAGGGGACTTTCAAATGTAACTAGTTATTAATCAGCTGACCTTAGAATAAGGAGATTTTTCCTGAATCATCCAAGTGAGCCCAATGCAATCACACGGACTTTTAAGTTTTTTTAAATGTTTATTTAGTTTTGAGAGAGAGACGAGTATGAGCTGGGAAGGGGCAGAGGCAGAGAAGGAGATGCAGAATCTGAAACAGACTCCAGGCTCTGAGCTGTCAGCACAGAACCTGATGTGGGGCTTGAATCCAGGATCCATAAGATCATGACCTGAGCTGAAGCCAGACGCTCAACCGACTGAGCCTCCCAGGCTCCCCGATAAGTTAAATTTTATGTTTGTGGACAACCATATGTGGACAAAATTTCAGATGATGTTAGAAATATCAGATTTGTTGTTCCTCTTGCATGTCTCTCACAATCATTCTGAACAAGATCAGATAGAACAATTATTAATTTTAAACATGTTGGCATAATTTTAAAATAAATATTAATAATTAAAATAACTGTATCAATAGACAACTATTGCCCAAATATATGTTTCAGAAAATTATTATTTAGATTTTGCAAGAAAAATACACTGGTGTGTGTATGAAATTCTTTAACATACATCAGAATGAAATCAAGTTTGTTATGTCAATTAAAACACTTAATAGGAAAACAGACATAGAGCTGTCTGAACTAATGAAGTAGCAGCAGTTCCCAAATGCAGCCATTCTGAAAAGAACTCCTGTTTTTTGATGATAGTCTCCTGAGAAGAATGAGTCTTTCTTGCCCTGCTTTCTTCAAAACGCCTTCTGTAATGGTGTGTGACGTTAGCCATCTCTGCAGGTAATGAGGTTAACAATATGCTTGACTTTGGAGAGAAGAAGGAAAAAAGTTCACCACTGACAATGAAAGAAAGCTTCTACTGTTTTAGTAATCGATGCAATTTTCAGTGGAACTCAAAGGACCAATATCTTCTATAGAAGGAGGGACCAGAGTAGATCTTGGCTAAATGTATCGTAGCCAATATAGCCAGAGCCATTGCTGCAGCCATGTCTCAGGCTTCCAAAATGATCAAGGTTATAGCCAAAGCCACCAGAATGATGACAGGGAAACTCATTGCTAATAGGATTTTAGAATTAAATGTGTCTGTCTGTCTGTTTGTTTGTTTGTTTGTTTGTTTTCCTCAAGGGCCAGGAGCTTTTAGACCAACTCCTGTGTAACTCTGAGGTTCTTGGGACATGTGGAGCTAGTCTCTACTATCATATTTAGACATAATATCCTGCTTTTTTGGGTATTTTTGCTGGTGTTGAACCATTCTGGCCCAAGACTCTTCTCTGTTGAGAACAGTGACAAGTAAAGTAGCAATGTGTCCTACTCTTTGATTGCCCTCACTTCACCCTCAAAGTTTGGGATTAGAAGAAGATGAGACTTGGGGCGCCTGGGTGGCTCAGTCGGATAAGCGTCCTGCTTCAGCTCAGGTCATTATCTCACGGTTCATGGGTTCGAGCCTCACATCAGGCTCTGTGCTGACAGCTAGCTCAGAGCCTGGAGACTGCTTCAGATTCTGTGTCTCCGTCTCTCTCTGACCCTCCCCTGCTCACACTGTCTCTCTGTCTCTCAAAATAAATTTAAAAAAAAAGATAAGACTTATTTTTATAAATCCACTAAAATATGAACTCCAGAAACATCCCAAAGATTCTTCCTGATTTCTTATTCCTACGTAGTTTGTAAGATAAACTAGTTTTCTTTTAACTACTCTACTTCTTTGCATGTTAGTGTCTCTGTGGTTAGAGTGCTGCACAACTGAGACAAAGATCTTGGGAAATATGATATTTCTAATTTATTTATAGCATAACTTTATGCTTTGATTCTCTCAGAGATCTGCTTTTGTTTGCACACTGTAATGTGTGATCTTGCTAGACTCACTTATTAATTCTGGAAGTTTTTTGGCAGGTGCTTTAGGATTTTCTACATATATCATCAAGTAATCTGTGAACAAGAGATATTTTTATTACTCCTTTTCTAACATGTATGCCTTTCATTTCTCTTATTTGCCTTATTTTACTGACAGGCCTTTTTGTTTGATATTAAATATGAGTTCTCAGAGTAGACATTTTTCCTTGTTTTTCATCTTAAGAAAATAGTCTTCCACCGTCAAGTATGATTTTAATTAGGTTAGTCATAGTTACCTTTATCAGGATGAAGATGTGTTCTTCTGTTCCTAAATTGCTAAAAGGTGTCTTTTTTAAGTTTATTCATTTATTATTTCTGAGAGAGAGAGAGAGAGAGAGAGAGAAAGCACAAGTGGGAAAGGGACAGAGAGGGAGAGGGAGACACAGAATCCAAAGCAGAGCCCAGGCTCTGAGCTGTCAGCACAGAGCCTGACACAGGGTTTGAACTTACAAATCACAAGATCATGACCTGAGCCATGATCTTGAGCCAAAGTTGGACACCTAACTGATTGAGCCACCCAGGTGACCCAAGGTCTTTTTTAATGTATGTTGAATTCTGTCCTTTTATTTTCTGTATCAACTGAAATGATCATGATACAGAACAATTTCACCTTTCCCCAAACCACCTTATACCATCACTTTCTAGTGACACTAACACCCTGTCCATAATCCTTGTCAACTGCTCATTTGTTTATTATCACCATAGATTTTAGTTTTAAAGAATATCAAATAAGTGGAATCATATACCACATAATCCTTAAGATTGGTTTCTCTCAGAATTGTGTCTTTAAGATTTCTGCAATTACTTGAATGTATCAATAGTTCTCTTTTTCATTGTGAATAGAATTCCATTGTATGTATGTGCAGTTTTTTTAAATAAATTAATATTTGAAGGATATTTGCATTACCACAAAATAACATTGTTATGAACATTCGTGTATCTAAATTACTTTTAAATATTGTTAAACACCAAATTTACCCTTACTGGAGAAACACAGGTCCAACTCTGAAAGCAATTCCAAAGATGTACCGAAACTATGATTACAGAAGAGACTAAAATCACTAGCTACATATCTATTTAGCACCTCAAAGGGAAAAATTATGCAGAAGTATATAAATCAGTATGTATTTACAAAGCCGCTATTAATGTGACTTTAGAGTCTCATTTTGTATGCCAAGTGGGACTTGTTGCTGCAGAAAAATGGCTTCATGCAGGTTCTATCAATGAGCTTTCTCTTACACTTTGTAAATTACACGTATATTCTTTTCGTGATGATTTCCAGTTACTCCCTGATGCCAAAGTAACCTCTTCTCCTTTAGTCTCATTATTAAAGTAGCTGGCTAGAGATACGCCTTCTCACCCATTAGATTCCACAGATAAGAATCAGATCCCATAGTCTATATTGTGCACATAACTTAAGAAAAATAATATTATTCATTATGAGTGGCCTTCCTAGAACCTTGCTCATTCAAGTAAAGAAGAGAGAATATCCTACTTCTCTTCAGGATGAGAACTTACAGGACACCAGCATATTTCTTTAAACATAAACAGTCTTTGCAAAATTCACATCTGCATTTTCAAACCCTCTGTGTCGTATGTACGGTTTGTTGAGTTGAGCTATTTAACTGATTCTTAGACACTAACATTGACATTTCTGATACTTACTTGAAGTATCACATGTATTATATGGAAGTCCTTCAACAGAAACTTTTAATCTATCAGTTCCATCACACAAGGCTCGCAATAACTGTCATATCCACAGCCACCCAGAGCTGTATTTGTAGCCAGCAAAGGAATGACCCATGTCTCTAGGCTGGCATATCCATAGCCACAGCCCAAGAGGTCACAATAATTGTTCTCAGTAGCTTAATTTGTCAGGAATAAAAAATGAAAATAATTTGTTGAAATAAGTAAATGGAAGAAAAATCCATATTTGCTTTCATTTTTTAAATTAAGGGTCTCTTATTAAAGAAATGACTTACAATTCATATAAACTATGATTTTATTTAAAATAAATAAATCATTGAAACATCCCACCTCCATGATGAGAAATTAACTCCAGTTAACAGTCAAAAACCCATGAGACGGGCACTAAACACCATTTGCAGAGGGGAAATAAAAACATATAGAAATTAATTTGTTCAAGATAAGGTTTAAGGTATAGTGGAGCCAAAACTCAAACCCAAGTCTCTTTAACACTAAACCCTAATGATTAAGTATGAATTTATTTTTTTCTCAGCTGTGAAGAGCACATAAAGGATGTCTGAAGACATGATACTAGCACAACTACAGAATAAGTTGTTTCAGAGATGTAGCTGTTGAGTATTTAGACCTGTTAGTCTAATGGTGACTTCGCAGTCTAAAGGCTACTTTTTCAAGTCTGCATCTTATACTCAGTTACCAGTTAATCAAGATGGTAATTCAGTAGAATCCAGAGAACCAACTACTAAATGGGTGATACCACCATGCCTGGAGCTGCATCTACAGACCAATCCATAGAAACTGTCTCATCCACATCCACACTCACCGCCCAGCCTTCCTTTGTGATTTCTGTTGGAGCTTGCGATGTCAGGAGCTAAGGATTTCACTGGGTAGACAGGGCTGTCTGCACTATAACTACCTATGTAGTAACTTTCAGATCCCTTTAAGAGTGGGATTAAGAAACCTTGAAGACATGCCAAATTCTCCTTCTAGATAAAAATTGCACAAACAAGTTGATAAAACCATTCCTTTCATATTTGAGAGAAGATCTGAACTTTCTTGTAAAGCACTCCATTCGTTTTTTTGTTTGTTTGTTTAGCTTGCATTTTTTGAAGCAAATCTGTGGCTACAATAAGATGATATTTATATCTTCAAAGTACTCCTTTCTACATTTATATCTCAAAACAAGTTTCATAACATTAAGTAGTTCTCTTATAAAATAATGCTTTCTAACCAATAATTATATTACCTGGCTCACAAATTTCTTAAAAAATCCCATATGGTATCCACATCACTTTCCTTTTATTATTAAAGGAGTAGCATAAAATTTACTCAGGAAAATGATGAAAAATAATCATTCCTTTTAATAAAAGTTGTGGAAATGTACCAATCTTTAAATTTCCTTTTATGGTCATTCAGCAGTTTCGAAAGAGCGTAATTTTTGTATCATCTTAAATTTTTCCAAATGCAAAAATAAATGAATAAACAAATGACAACACTGGTCTTGAGCCAAAAAAAATCAAATTATTTATAAATGTTTGCAAAATAGAGGATCTGTGAATCAATAAATATGCTAACATCTATTAGACAAAATCAAATGTCTTTAATAATGGAACCATTTGCAAAATTGTTTATCCCCTTGCCTCTAGCTTTCTCAAGCAAATAGTAAAAGAATGGAAAACTTTTGTTCCTCCCTAAAGTTCTTAAGATCTATTTTCATTAACATTAACAAAATCTAAGAGCTTAATGTAAAAAAATGATAAATCTGTGGAGAGAGTGTCTTTAATTGTAAGACTGACAAAATTGTTGGAAATATTAACAATTAAGGGCACCAAGGGCCTTCTACATGGGAAGTGGAGGTGGGGATTGTTTTAATTAAGCTGTAGGGCAGGCTGGCTCTGCAATGATTCTTCAACCAATCAAACATATACCCAGCAAGAATTTGTTGAAACAGTTGAGTTGCTCAGGTATATGGAAACAAAGCTCTTGTGCTAGAAAGCTTATCATTCCCCCTCTTTCACCCCAAATCCTGAAAAGACTAACTTATAATTTTAAATACCTGAGTTCTTATAGAGGATGATAGAATGATACAACTAAAAAGAAGCATTGTAATTTAATTATTTCTTCCAATTTTTCAATTTCACAAATCTTGTAAGTGGTATTCATGTGTAAGAGAACAGTGAAAAATGTTGCTCAAAGGGCCAAGACATGGCTTTACCCAATTATTTCCTGTTGAAAAATCAAAGAATAAGTTGAGAAATTCTTCTAGAAATAGGGAAGTACAATGTCGATGGGACATAGTATTTAGTTTGTTATTTCTGAGAATAGACATTTGAAAAAAGCACAAAGTAGGCTTTTGTCCAAGAGCAGAAAGATGTAGAGGAAAGCATACATAATCTTAAAAAGCTGAACTCTTCTTTGGCAATGAAAACTTAGAGAAAGATCTTGATTTGCATAGTTAATTTGAGCAAATGGTAAAAAAAAATCACAAACCAGTTCTCTGAAATCAATTATGAGCTGCCTTAGGCTAATTTCTCTACATTTGTTTATGAGGCTGTTTGGCTGCACATATTTATGAGAGGATATAAATTAAAATCACAAGCTCCCTAATGGGTAGTTATAAATGACCTTCTAATTGTCAGTTGAAACACAGTCCATTTGAAATCCAAATCATCATCTTCTCTTCTCAAACCTCTCAGTTACAGAAAGAGGCTTAGAATTGTGGAAAGAATTTTAAGACTGAAGTCAAAACTCCAATGTTGAATCATCTATTAATTTATATTATTGAAATAAAGCAATAGTAAGCACAAAATACGGATTGCTGCTTTGCATTGAACTATGCCTTCACCAAAGATATACTGAAGACCTAACCTTCCCACCTACATATCTGTCAATGTGACTTTAGTTAGAAATCAAGTCTTTGGGCGCACCTGGATAGCTCAGCTGGTTAAGCATACAACTCTTGATTTTGGCTCAGGTCGTGTTCTCACAGTTTGTGAGTTTGAGGCCCACATCAGGTTCTGGGTTGAACTTGGAGCCTGCTTGGGAGACCCTCTCTATCTGCCTCTCTCTCTCTCTCTGTCCCTTCCCCTGCTTTCTCTTTGTCTCTCAAAATAAAGGAAAAAACATAAATAAATAAAAAATCTATTCAACATGACTGGTGTTGACATAAAAATGGGAAATTTGGACACCAAGCCATACAGTCATAGAGGCAAGAGGATGTAGTGACACTGAAGGGACATTCAGTGTGATAATGACTACAGAGACAGGAGTTCTGCTCCTTCTGGAGTGGCAAGCCAAGAACTGCCAGATTGCCAGCATACACCAGAAGCTAGGAAGAGGCAAGGGAGGATTCTCTTACAGTTTTCCGAAGGAATACAGCCTTGCTGACACCTTGATTTTGGACTTCTAGGCTCCAGAACAAATTTCTCTTGTTGGGACACCTACAAGCTCAGCCACTTAAGCTTCTGACTCCTGCTTTCCCCTCAGGTCATGGGTTCCTGGTTCATGGGTTTGAGCCCCACATCAGGCTCTGTCCACACTGGCAATGGGGAGCCTGCTTGGGATTCTCTCTTTCTCTCTCTCTCTCTCTCTCTCTCTCTCTCTCCTTTTTTTTTTTTTTGCCCCTGCCCCACTAGTTCTCACTCTCTCTCTAAAATAAATAAATAAACTTTAAAATAAATATTTACTTTAAAGTTTATTTATTTATTTCCCTTGTTTTAAGATATCCAGTCGGTGGTACCTTGTTAAGCAGCCCTTGGAAATTAATACAATCAGCTACTGTCTTGTACACAGGATATATACTTAGTTGTTTACATGCATATGCATGTAGTGGAGAGTAGGTTTATTTCACAACAGTTCTTGAAAGTAAAAATTATTGTCAGATGTACCTGATTAAAAAGGGATCAATGAAGTTAAGAAATTTGCCTTATATCATACAGTTAGTAGTGAGAGGCAATACAATCCCAGCCTCTTTGTCTCCAAATTCTACATTTTCCAACTCTTCTAACTATCCCTTAAAGTTTGAAGTTTTAAAAACTTTTTCATACTTTAATTATTATGTTTTGGAATATTGAGAAAACTAAATGATAAAATATATGTGTAAAATATATCCTCTTTTCTGACTAATTAGTTCCATTTATGCAAGAAATATTTACTGAGCTCATGTTATGTGCTAGGCACAATTCTAGAAACCTGTTCATTCCAGGGTAAGATTCAAAGCAGCTTAGCCTCAAAGTTCATGCAAAGGATTTCCCTTTAGTCATTGGTTTTTCTTTAGTTCAATCACCCTTCAACTAACTACATGTAAATCTCTAGGGAAATAAAGACCAACAGTCTCTCTCATTGTTCTTCTCCTATTATGACTAATGAGAAATAAGGAAAGAAAAACCACCAACAGTCATATATGATAAACCGTCTGGGACAATCTTTTTCAAGTTTGTGTTCTTTCTTGCTGAATCCCAAATTACTCCAAATTCCCTTACTATCCTTCCCTTGTCTGGTAATTAGAAGCTTTCTGGTTGGCTCTGCAATGAAATGTCCAACTTCCCAGCACCACTTAGTAAAAAATAGGTTTGTTTCCCCATAGGATGACTTTTGTTATAAAACAGGGAAACATGTCCAAAGAAAGCAGAGAAAAACTGAGCTTTTGAATCTGAGGTCAAAAGAAGAGATATGCTTTTAACAAAAATATAGTACAAAGTTCTCAGGAAAGGTGATCCCTGGAAGAGTAATCCTAAAGCAAAATCATCAGTCCACTTGGTAACTTTAAAATTGGCAAACATTAATACGAGTTCAAGTAGAAGGAATTACGTCCAGTTTGTCATTCAAAGAAAATAGTTTTATTAAAAATTGAACACAGAGATGCCACAGGCCACCAATCCGTAAAACTCCCAATCAATTCATGGAATGAAGTGCTGTTGTTGATTAATTTCTGAGCTTCAGTATGAGTTCTGATCTTCTTGATTGTACACATGGCCAGATAGAGCAGCATCTGGATTCCCGTGGAAATGCAAAGATGTGAAAGAATTAGCAGTAGGGTGATAGTCGGGTTCTAAAGTCCCAAAGCACCAACCATTGTTTTTTTTTTCAGTAGAAACTAGAGAATCCATATCCTCTACAGCACGATGGGCAGCACAGCACGAGCCATATCTGTAGCCTCCCCAGCCACACCCTAGGCTTCTAAAGCCACCACAACCACAGCCATAGCCACAATCCAGGCCTCCACATCTATAGCCCAGGCCACCAGAGTAATTGCTGTAGTAGTAGCTCATAGCGTCAGGAGCTGGGGATTCTGTTTGGCATGAAGGCGTGTTTCCCAAGTATGAACGTTGTCCTCTGCCCACGGACTCTTACATACCTCCAAAATGGGTGCGGCAATAAAAACAAACTTGCATAATCCTCATTCCATGGCCTCAGTGACATGAAAAAGAGATTCATTAACTTTTTTGTTTTCTAATTTAAGACAGTTTGCACAGATTCCAATGAAATGCTCCCTGGCTATGTTGACAGTGACTGTGGTACCTTCAAAGACCACGCGTGAGAGGATTGTCATCCATAAAATCCTCTAGCCAGACATCACAGCATCTCATTTCTGTTCAGAATAATGGATACATTTTTGACCGATTAAAGTCAATATCTTGGGAAATTATAGTTAATTTTTCAGAAAGACTTAAAAAATGTTGATGATCCTTATTCAAACTCCCCAATTAGGCCACTTATTCACTCTCTCCCGTTAAGATCTTAAACACTCTATTCCATTAAGATCTTGAACAATTTATTTTTTCTCACAAAAATTGAGTTGCTTAAAAGTTTGGATATCATAAAATTTCTATTCTTTTTGTAAAATAAGTTGTGGGATCTTTTTTCACAATGCACTTATCAAATAATTCCCAAAGAACTGTCAGTGAGTTTAGCATTGAATGTCCATTCACTTTACCTGCCTGGTTGGAGTCAAATGAGAGTTTACACAATTTTTTTCATTTGGCACTTGATCCTGAATTTTCAAAATCATCAGCAAAGAAAAATGATTTTAAAAACAACAACTACCACCTCTCCCCAACACAGAACTCTTGTTTTGATTCTTTAGGAAAATGTAATGGGAATGGTGTGTCCATTTACCATTGTGTTCTACTTATGTATAACCTATGGATTTATTTGAATAAAAAAATAGAAATCAAAAGTGATTCAATGTTGTTAGGAATAATTAGAGTCCTTCTGTTAATTGTCTCCAGATAGAACTATAGCTTCAAGATTCATTTTAGAATAAAACCATCTACAAGACAAGGAGCTAAATAATTCAATGGTTATTATTCATTAGCACTAAAAAGATAACACAAAACAACACTTTCATTGCTGATGGGTCAACAGGAGTCATTTTTACATTCAAACCACTAACTGTGAATTTAAATTATACACCAATTATTTTATAAATGAAATAAATATTCATAATTCCTTATATGGTACATGTGTCACTATCAGAAAGCTTCATCTATGTAAGATATCTGTGAGCAAGTCCTCAAGCAGCTTCGACCTTTTGAGCATCTACTGTGAAATTTCCTAAAAAGACACCAATTATATCACTTCCTGCAGGAATGCTCAGGCATAGGATTAACTTAAGGTGAAATAAGTGTATGATAAACAGCTAATCTCTTTGACCTACTAGGAAATCGAAAGATCAGAATTTGCATTGTTAAAGGAAATACAATTTCAGTTGAAAGATATACTTAGTACGTTTGGACTTTTTGTCTTTTTAATACTTATGCACTTTTTCTGAATAAGCTATAGTATAAAGACTTTTTTAAAGTTTTTTTTATGTTTATTTATTATTGAGACAGAGAGAAACAGAGCATGAGTGGAGGAGGGGCAGAGAAAGAGGAAGACACAGAATCTAAAGCAGGCTCCAGACTCTGAGCTGTCAACACAGAGCCCGACGCGGGGCTCGAAAATACAAACCATGAGATCATGACCTCAGTCAAAGTCAGATGCTTAACTGACTGAGCCACCCAGGCACTCCAACAAAAAGACTTTTGTGAAATAATTTATTTAAATTCAATTAGCAATTTTAAGTTTCACATATGTATCTTCCTGTGGTCCTACTGACAACCAACTCTGAACTGTTGTTGGAAAAATGTTTTCTTCATTTTATCAGTATACTTTGCATTGGAAGTAGAATTAGATAATTTCATCATTATTTTTGAAAGGCTAGGTGATTTTCTCAAAGTTAGATAAGCAAATAAATCAGATTTTAGTGTGATTCCTGTCACTTGACTCCTATTTCAGGTCATCTGGAAGGAATGTATCAAAAATTAACTTTTCAGAATCAAAATATAATAGTTAAAATACAATTTGGTTTCTAAAGAAGATTTGGAAATCAATTGCCAATGCCTTGCCCAATTTTCAGCTGGTACTTTAATTCTGTCATTGGAGGTCCCACTCAGTCCTAATCAATAACCTCTTTGGATCACAAAATTCTATAACATTGA
This sequence comes from Suricata suricatta, assembly GCF_006229205.1. NCBI lineage: Eukaryota > Metazoa > Chordata > Mammalia > Carnivora > Herpestidae > Suricata > Suricata suricatta. The sequence goes on along the minus strand of NC_043704.1, from coordinate 15,801,871 downwards.
TGTGTTTTCTTCTGACCAGTGTTCATTGAGCATCTGCCTGTATTGGGCAATGTATCAATGCAAAGGGAAGACAGAACCTGACCTGAAAGCCAGTACAATGAGAGAGATATTATTTGTCCTTACCGTTAATTCACAGCCACTAACTATGACAGGCACTAACATGTCTGACCCACATTTCTCCATTCTAGCAAATAAGCATGGGATGGCTCATTTTAGATCCATATTAGTTTCTCAATTTAAAAAAAGACTGAACTGTTATGGACATACTTTATTTTGTTGTGCTTCACTTTATTGAACTGAAACAGATATTGCATTTTTTACAAATTGAAGGATTGTGGTAACCCTATGTCAAGCAAGTTTATCAGAGCCATTTTTCCAACAGCATTGGTTCCCCTTCCTGTCTCTATGTCACATTTGATAATTCATGAGGGATTTCAAATATTTTTATTGTTACTGTATTTGTTATGGTGATCTGTGATCAATGATTATGATTCACAGAAATTCAGATGATGGTTAGCATTTTTTAAGCAATGAAGTATTTTTTATTAAGGTATGTACATTTTTAGACACGATGCAATTGCACACTTAATAAACTACAGTATAGTGGAAACATAACATTTATATGGGAAACCAAAAAAATTCCTTTGACTCACTCTGTTGCCGTATTTGCTGTCTGCAATGGTCTGGAACCAAACCACAATATCTCTGAGGCATGTCTGTAATTTAAACAAACAGACAAACAAACAAACAAACAAAAAATGGCCTACATTCTTCAGCATCTAAAGTTTTAGAGAAGGGGCTTATTTTTTTATTCAGTAATTTTCTTATCTTTTACTTGAAGAAAAATAACCAGCTGTAACATGAAATCTCCTTGATGAAGGGAAAAAATTTTGTCCGTTTTATTTTCAATCCTATAAATGAAGAATTTTAAGACTAAATGATTTTCAAGTTTTCTGGAACCGAGTTTCTCCAGCAAGGATGTGCATGTTAAAATAAAAAATCAGGCCGATGCCTCTAACAAGGTTATCAGATGGCCATAGTGTAGGAAAAAGCAGCTAAACAATAAAAACATATAAATCAAACTGTACCATTGCCGTCATTCACAAGAACTTGTTTGAAATAAACACAGCATGAACTATCCAGAGGAACATGGTGCAATTTCAGTTTATTGTTTCATCTTTTGCTATAATTGTCATATCAGATCTTGCCCTGATCAGATCTTCCAAGTGCACAGAATTATTGTACTGATGTTCAGATGATGTGGTCTGAAAAGTGCAAAGCACTTTGTTAGCTGAAAAGAAAGCACAGGAGGTCAAGCATTGCTATAACATAGTTGAGACGTTGGGTTCTATCTAGACAGTGATTTTCTGGGGAAAGTTCTGAGTAATGAAAAGTTTGAGACCCTATAACGAACCTATTAAAAACAAATTATCTAAGAGTATACCCCAGGAAACTAAATTGGTACTGCGCTCCAGGTATTTTTAATTCAGGTGGTCTTCAGGCTTACTTGGAGAAAAAGTGCCTTTTGAAAAACAAATGTCTCACTCTACAGGTGAGAAACAGAAAAATCAATTAAGTAAACTAATTTGTCAAAGAAGCAGAGTATATTTTCATATGAATGTATGTATGTATTCATATATGTATGTATTTTATTTTTGTATATTTATTTTGTGATATAAAATTGACCTGATTATAAAAAAAATCAGAAATTTGAACATTCAATGTCAAGTACAGGGTTGTCATTTTTTCTTTTTTTTTATTACTTACACTATTTTTTGTTACTTACATATTATTATACACTTTATTTTGTATCAGCTCAATGTTTTTCTTAAAAATATTTTCTTCAATTACCATAGATTTATGGTCCCATAATAAACCTAAGAATACAAACCATGTATATTGAAATGAAGTTTACCATTTGTAATTTTTTAAGTCACAAAAATAATAGCATACAGGATGATTTTATAAAAATGAAATCACCCACAAAACTCACAAACAAATGAGAGGTAAGATATATGAAAGCATATAAAGGCTTTGCTCATCTTGTTTTCCCGTGTCTTCAAGACCTTGAGCATTACCCAGCACATCGTGACATACAGTGAACCTTTGTTGACTCAAACTCGTTACTAAATCAAAACACTGTTGAGTCAAAACACCAGTTCAGAAGAAAGAAGGGTAACATTCTGATTGAAATCCCATTAACCCATTAGAAACATACTGAAATGAATTGAGAAAGCCCCACCCCCTATGCCAGTTAAATATGTATATTTAAAAAAACTTAAATACAAGTTACACAAGATCACAACAGATATTAGTAACTCAATAATAATGGGTGAAATCCTGATTCAATGGAAAGATTCCAGATTCTTCCAGAGAAAGGAATGACTAGGTCCTCTTGGAGTATGAAGCCAATAGATGATAGATATTTTCTCTACATTAAGAAGAGTGATCACTGAGGCACAGGGTCAGAAGCATGAGGATAGAAAGATTCTGAGGATCTGTACGTTTCTAGCAGAAGACAGAGAATCCATATTCTCCAAAACACGAGGGGCGGCAGTAGACATATCCACAGCCCCCCTAGCCCCAGCCCCAACCACAGCCCAGTCTGCAGAAGCTGCCACGTCCCCAGCCACAGCCCAGGCAACCGAAGCCCCCAGACCTCCATAGCAGCTATGATACTAGCTCATCCTCATCATGTCTGAAGTTCAAGATTTGGTTTGGGGCTGAAGATGATTTTCCTCCAGATGTCTCTAGCTTCCTAGAATGTTCTTATACCCTCAGTAGCAGGTGTGGGCAGATGGTCATCTTTCTATATGACAGAATAATTAAAATCTAAAAATTAATTTAAATTATTCTTTTCTTACAAGAGGGCCCATATTTTTACCAAAGGACTTTTATTGATAGTGGTTATTTTTTAATGAGTTTGTGTACCTAAACAGAAATGTTTCCAAGATCAAAAGTGATTATCGCCTCTACAAAGGTCATGCTGGTGTTCTAATTAAAATGGTCTAATCTGGCTGATAGCTTCCAGTAGCCTTGTAATTATATAAGCTTAGATTGCCTTTTTTTAATTTGCAGTCAATTGTCTTGGTTGCTGATTTTCCCCAAACTCGTGGTCTCTTCTCCATGGTGGTCAGGGCATAGTCACCAAGTCATTAGTGATTTCCAGATAGTCAAATTAGACCGAACCCTGGTTTCTTACTTTATTGTTTTGTTTTTTAAACTTTTTTTGGCATATGGCATTGCTACCCTCCCCACCCATTTATTCTTTTTGTCAGGTTTTCTGTCCTTGTTTTCAATGACAACGTTTCAATAAGTTTTCTCTAAGTTTTCTCCCAGTATGGTATTCCTTCACTAACGTTAAATGTCCTTTTTCCACCATATTCTATGTATACACTTTCCCCATTGAATTTTGTTAAATGTTTTTAGTTGCAATGCTTATACTGATGACTTGCAAAGTCTTCCTCTATCCATCAGTTCCATCAATCTTGTTACTTATTGCACATCTCTCATTTGAACTACATGCTGATTCCATGTCGAGTAGGAAACTCATTTTTCCTGCAAAAAAGTGTTTTTCTGGTATATAAGTCACTCAAGTCACATGTCAAGGTATGGTCTTGGAATCCTCTCTCATATGTCATGAATATTTCTGCAACTCTGACCATCACCATTATGCACTTAGTTGGTCACCAAAGGAACCACATAAGTATTTTCTTTCCTTAATATTACTCATAAGTTCTAGTATTATTTGTTATTATTTAATTTAAACCTCTATCACTTTCTCCTGGATTCATATAAAAACCTCCCCAGTGGTCAGATTGCCCCAAGAAAGCGTCCTCATCTGATCTGTTCTCCATACAGAGTCCAAATGAATATTAAAAAAAAAAAAATCTGATCATTGTATTTTTCAGCCATTATATCTATAAGTCCTTACAGGAAATATTAAACTCTTAAACTCACAAACAAGGTCTTTTATCTCTAAACTTATTTTTTTATCCTATTCACTTGCAATTAACCATATACTTCCTTTTGTGCCATTTTTAACAATGACACTGACCTACTACATGCTTTTGAGACTTTATAGGACCTGATCCTTCATTCTGGAGTTCTCTTTTGTACTTCTTTACTCACTTTATTCCAACTCATCCTTCAAAATATAGGTCAAGTGTAACCTTCAAGAACACTTCAAAGACATCACAAGTTATTTCTACCTCTGTCTGACTTAGAAAATGCTTGAGAGTGCTGCCAAATGCCCTA
>NC_043704.1:15767141-15797514 GCF_006229205.1 Suricata suricatta | reverse complement strand
AAGATAGAATCATATCAAAATGAAGAGCAAGTTCCAACATTCCTAAAGAAATATGGGTTTAAATAAGAGCAAACGATGGTGGGGAGCCAAGGTGGCTCAGTCCGGTAAGCGTCCAACTCTTGATTTGGGCTCAGGTCATGATCTCATGGTTCTGTGGCATCAAGGACTGTGACAGGCTCTGTGCTGTCAGCTTGAGATTCTCTGTCTTTTCTCTCTACCCCTCCCTGAAAAAAAGAAAAAAAAGATGAAATTAAGAAAAAGCAGAAAATTATTTTAAAAAATAATGAATATGTGACTAAAAATGAAATAAAAGGAGTCAGATAGAAAATGGGTAAAATTAGAGACAGGAAGAAATTCAACTTACATGGAAGTAGAATTTATGAAAAAAGAAAAAATGGAACAGTATAATATTCAAAATTATAATCTAATAAAAAATTCCAAAACTGAAAGCAAAGCTCTCAATGTACATCTTTAATAGCCATATATTACCTGGAAAAATAACCCAAACTGAACAATTTCAAGATATCTTCTGGTTAAAAATTCTAGAGATGGATAACAGTGGTGGTTGCAAATGAGTGTGATTGTATTTAATGCCACTGAACTGTACACTTAAAAATTATTAAAATGGTAAATTTTAGTTATGTCTATTTTGTTTATTTACATTTTATTTTATTATTTTTATAATAATTTATTGTCAAATTGGTTTTCATATAACACCCAGCGCTCTTCCCCACAAGTGCCCTCCTCCATGACCACCATGAGCTTCCTACTAGACATTCGTTTTCAGTATTCAATAGTGTCTCAGGTTGTGCGTCCCTCTCTCTCCCCAACTCTCTTTCCCTCTTCCCCTCCCCATGGTCCTCTGTTAGGTTTCTACTGTTTTCCTGTTAGACCTGTAAGTGCAAACATATGGTATCTGTCCTTCTCTGCCTGATTTATTTCGCGTAGTATGACACCCTCGAGGTCCATCCACTTTGCTAAAAATGGTCATATTTCATTCTTCATGATGGCCATGTAATACTCCACTTGAATGGATCAAGAAGATCCATTTACATTTTAGAGAGAGAGAGGGAGAGAGAATGCAAGTGGGGGGAGCGGCAGAGGGAAAGAGAATCTTAATCAGGCTCCATGCTCAGCAAGGAGCCTAACGTGGGGCTCTTTCTCCCCACCCTGAGATCATGACCTAAACCAAAATCAAGAATTGGACGCTGAATGAACTGAGTCACCCAGGCGCCCCTAGTTATATATTTTTAACACACTAAAAAAATTGGTTTTATAGATATAAGAAAAACCTTCAGGACATCCAGGAAAAGATCAAATAACTTACAATGATAAAAGAATTAGATGCTTGTCAGACTTCTTCAAGGCAGCTTACAAATCAAACCAATCATTTGGCAACATTTTCAGAAACCTCAGGAACATAAAATGTGAACCAAAGATGTTATATCTAATCATTCTGTCCTTCAAATGTACTGGTTATAGAAAAGAAAACTTTACCTGTGCAAGAACCTGGAAAATATTGGAGAATACTGGACTTCTTTCATGGTTCAGCCAAAGATCCAAAAGAAATATCAGAGGAAACTTTGCAAAGGACTGATCTTGAAAATTTAATATACTTAATTTTTTATCTACGACTACATCAAGTATGAAAATGAATAAAAGAGTATGTAAACACTATATGGTATGAAAAAGTAAAACAAATTCAACTATAAATAAAAGAAGGAGGGAGAGGAAAGGGTGGGAAAAGTTATGTAATAGTTAAATAAGATATTTATCTTTCAAGCTGACAAATGAAATAGTGGGGCACCTGGGTGACTCAGTAGGTTAAGTGCCTAACTCCTGACTTCAGCTTAGGTTATGATCTCATAGTTCATGAGTTTGAGCCCCATGTTGGGCTCTGTGCCAACAGTGCAGAGTTTGCTTGGGATTCTCTCTCTCCCTCTCTCTCTGCCCTTCCCCCACTCACACTCTCTCTTTCTCTCACTCTCAAGAAATAAATAAATAAACTTAAAAATATTAGATATTGTGGTGCCTGGGTGGCTCAGTCAGTTGAGTGTCTGGCTTTGGCTCAGGTCATGATCTCACAGTTCGTGGGTTTGAGCCCCGCGTTGGGCTTTGTGCTGACAGCCAACTCAGAACCTGGAGCCTGCTTTGGATTCTGTATCTTCCTCTCTCTCTGACCCTCCCTTGCTCGTGCTGTCTCTCTCTGTCTCTCAAACATAAATAAAAAACATTTAAAAAATGTTTAAAAATCAGTTACTGAAGGTTTAAATAAGAAAATGTTTATCATCCGATGTTTATCATTCAAAACTAGCAAATCAGATAGTAAACATTTAAAAGCAGAAAATGAGGGACTAAGGACATTTTCATGAAAAATACATAATTAACCATTAGGTGACCACTAAAAATATTATCAAAACATTTATAAATATCAAGAGAAGTGTATAATATACTGAGTAAATAAAATACAATATATAGAACACGAAGCAGGGCAAGCATAACAATAAAATAGTAAGTCTGAAATTTTTTTCAGAGTGACACTAAACTTAATAGCCACTTAATAAATATTAAGAAGCTTAACTTACTTGCTAAAATAAAATATGAAGTGAGATCACAAAGAATCAAAAACTTGTGCTTTAAGTTTATTTATTCTGAGAGAGAGAGAGAGAGAGAGAGAGAGAGAGAGAACACGCAAGCAGGGGAGAGGCAGATGAGGAGAGGGAGATGAGACCAGGAGTCAGACATGCTTAACCAACTGAGCTACCCAGGTGTTCCAAAAATCAACTGTTTTCAAGAAAAACATTTAAAGCCAAATGATTAAGAAAGTTTAATAATAGAAGTATATGTAAGCTAATACATATAGGTAAACTAATAATGAGATACAATTATGTACTTATGTACTTATCAAAATGGATAAAATTCCACAGACTGACAATTCCAATTGGTGGCAAGGGTGCAAAGTGTCACAAACTCTCATTCATTGCTGGTGAGAATGCTAAATGGGTCAGCCACTTTGGAAGACAGTTTGTCACTTTCTTAAAAAGCTCAACATAATTGTATCATGAGATACAGCAATTGTTCTCTTGATATTTACCCAAATGATTTGAAATTTTGTGTCTACCCATAGTCTATATGTCAATATTTATGGCAGCTTTATTCACAATTTTTGTCAACTGGAAGCAATGTCCTTCAATACGTGATTGAATAAACAACTGCGGTACATTTATAGAGTGTGTTCAGAAAAAAAAAAAAGAATGATCAAGATGAAAAGGCATAAATAAATCTTAAACGAATATTACTAAGTATGTTTATTACAGGAGAGAAATTTAACAAACAATACCTCAGCCCATTGATCAAGGCCAACATCAACAATAAAAAATTAAGTTGATAGTATATATCCTCAATGTGATGTGATGAAAATGGCATTTTGTTTCTGTGATCTTCCTCCCCAAAAAAACATAATTCCAGTAAATTAAGAGAAAATTGTTGGGCAGATCCCAATTAAGGGACATTTACAAAATACCTAACCAGTACTCCTAGAAACTACCAGGGTCTTTGGGGCTAGAGAAAGCCAAGGAAAGAGCTCTGCTGACCAAAACAATAGGGTATCCTGGATAGTATCCTAGAACAGGAAAAGTACATAAGAAACTAGGGACATATGAATAAACTATAGACTTCAGTTAGTAGTAATGGGTCAATATAGATTCATGAGTTGTAACATATATACCATACTAATGTAAGATGCTAATAAAAGGGAAATTTGGGTTTGGGATTTATGGGAATGCTCTGCACCACTTTCACAATTTTTTTGGTAAATCTGAACTATTCTACAAAATAGATTATCATTTTTTTAAATGTATAGGCAAAGCTAAAGCAGATAAATGGGAAGAATGAGAAAGCACTGGTTGTGACTACTTTTCACTGGTTGTGAAAAGTAGAATCTAACCAAATGGTAACACGTCAAAAGAGGCCATCTTCTAAAGTTAAAAGACACTTCATGTTAAAGAAATAACAGTTATTTTGGGGTATGAAATAACACAGAAACTTTCTTTATAAAGCAAAATACACTGGAAATGCATGGAGGCATAGAACACACCAATTTCAGAAAAAGACATAAAATGAAAAAATTCAAGTAAGTATGGAAAACCAAAACAACATAAAAGCCGTATTGACTGCCTTTTAAGTTATATATGACTTTACATTTTGATAATACAAAATAAAAATTATTCTCAAGCATTACAAAAATATATTATTTTATATCACAAAGAAAGCATCAGGAAGTTCCATAAAACAGATGTTACTAAAAGCAGTCCTCTAATAAGAATGCAATCAATATGAAATTAATAAAAAGTAAATAAAGACCTAATGAGCTCTTCCACTTAGAAGTAAAAAAAAAAAAAGACAGCCTTTGAACTCTTGAGTGAAAGAAGAAATAGAAACATAATTTTTTAGGTTTATTTATTTATTTTAAGAGAAAGAGAGCATAAGCAGGGGAGGGGCAGAGAGAGAGAGGGAGAAAGAGAAAACCAAGTAGGCTCCATGCTGTTAGTGCAGAGCCCACCACAGGGCTCAATCTTATGAACTGTGAGATCATGTCCTGAGCCACAAACCAACTGAGCCACCCAGGCACCCCCAGATTATATAATTTTTAACTGGTAATATTATAGTGAAAATGGTATATATCATAATATGCAGTATAAATTACAAAGTTAGAGGATGATTCCATCATAGGGGCATACATCAGTAAAATACAAGAATGCAATAGTTGGATCAAGTTTCCAATTCAAATTTGAGAAGCACAAATAAGTAAACTAAGAGAAACTCTAATCAAGAAATTATAAAAAAGATATAGATAAAAGGAAAAAAATAGAAAAGAATACAATAATCATGCAAAATCATGGTTATTGAATACAACAAAATTGAAAAACTATCAACTAGCTTAATTTTAAAAGAGAAGAAAAATATAAATAAATTTAACTAAAGAATACATAATTACATAATATAAATATATAATAAACATAAATGTAAGTATAAATTTGTAGAGTCTTCTTTATAGGTTTCTCTGCAAATAAATTTGAAAACCTGGATGAGATGCATAATTTTGTAGGAAAAAAAGATATACTACAATTGAACTCATTAGAAGTAGAAATATTAAGACTGCTTTTTAAAATGTTTACTTATTTATTTTGAGAGTGAGTGTGGGCAGGGGAGGGCCAAAGAGAGAGGGAGACGGAGAGAATCCCAAGCAGGATCTGCACTGTCAGCACAAAGCCCCACGAGCAGGTTCTATCTCACAACCATTAGAAAATGACCTGGGCCCAAATCAAGAGTCAGATGATTAGCCAACTGGGCCACCCAGATGCTCTAAGACTAATTTTTGAGAAGAAAAATAGGGGGGGAAAGTTTAAAAAAAGACCCCCTGAAAAAGCCACAAGTCCTATTATTTCAAAGGTTATTCTACCAAAAATCCAGAGACATAGTCTTTATGCAACACACATAACTTGTTCCAGAGCACTGAAAGTGAACGAATATTCCAAACACTTTTTATAAAGCAAATATACCTTTATCTAAACTAGATAAAGATAGCACACACACAAAAAGAAAATTACAGACCAGTATTACTAATAAGCTGTATGCAAAATTCTAATTAAAATATTAGGCAGTTGAGTCTAAAACCATAATAAAAAAAATACATATTAGGAGATGGTATTCATTTAAGAATGTAAGTGATCTTACTTTAAGGACATTCATTAATATAATATACCATGCTAACAAACTCAAGAAAAAAAAATTATAGTACTATAACCATAAATGCTGAGTAAGTTTTGAACAAATTTCAACACTTGGTCCTAATAAAAGTACGTAAGAAAATAAGAATTGATGAATTATTTCTTAATATAAGAAGATTGTTTTAAAGTCAGCATCTTCATTAATTGTGAAACTTTAGAAGCATTTCCACAAAGATCAGAAGAAATGCACAAATACTCACTATATTCACTATCGATACTTGTTCTGGATATATTGGCTAATGCCATTGGGCAAGAAATATCAATAGAGAAGCAAGAATTAGAAAAAAAATAAAAAGAAATAAAACTATCACAATTTGTTTCTTTATTTTAATTTTTAATATTTAGTTTTGAAAGAGAGAATGACAGAGACAGAGGACGAGCAAGGGAGGGGCAGAGAGAGAGGGAGACACAGTATCTGAAACAGGCTCCAGGCTCTGAGCTGCCAGCACAGAGCCTGATGCAGGACTCGAACCCACAAACTGTGAGATCATGACCTGAGCCAAAGCTGGATGCTTAACTGACTGAGCCACCCAGGTGTCTCTAAAATGATCTCTATTTGAAGGCAACATAATAGCATACCTGAAAACCCTTGAGAATCAATAATAAAACCAATTCAACAACAAGTAATTCATTAAGCAGCACAATATAAAATCACCACAGAAAATCATTAGTATTTATGTACATGAAATTTTAAAAGATATCATGATAAAAAAAATCCCTATTTAGAAAAGTAACAAAGAATATAAAACACTTAAGTGTATACTTGACAAAAAAATGTGCAAAATCTATATTAGGTGTTTTAACTCCCAAAAGACTTCAGAGAGACTAGAATAAGTTGAAAAACAAAATTCTTTCTTCATGGAATGAATAATTCAATAACATGACAATGTAATGCTTCCCCAAGTTAATTTATAAACTCCATTTAATCTCAATAAAAGTATTTATAAGTTAAGGGGTGCCTGGGTGGCTCAGTCAGTTAAGCGGCCAACTTCAGCTCAGGTCATGATCTCAGTCTGTGGGTTCAAGCTCTTGCTTCGGGCTCTGTGCTGACAGTTTGCAGCCTGGAGTCTGCTTCAGATTCTGTGTCTCTCTTTCTCTGCTCCTTCCCCATGTGTGCTCTGTCTCTCTCTCTCTCTCAAAAATAAACATTAAAATATATTTACAAGTTTAGTTTTTTTAATGGAGATAGATAAATTGGTATTAAACTTCATGTGGCAAATTAAATAGATCAGCATAGCCAGGACAATATTAATTTTTAAAGGCTGTGAGTAAATTGTAGCCCTACCAAATATTAAACCATGATATTGACCTTTAATGAAAACCATTTGGTACTGGTTCATGAATAAAAAGATACAAGAAATAAAATTAAAAATCTGGAGAGAGAGCAAAATAATATGAGAACTTAGTGTATTGATAAGATGGGTAAAAATAGACTTTTTAACAAGTAATATTTGGGCAACTAGATGGTAACTTATAAACCCATAAAGACAAAGTAGATCAATATCTCCTCAGAACACAGAAGTAACCCATTCCATCTCTGAGAGTCAGAGGTACATAAAGAACCATAAAGCGGAGCACACCAGCAAATTCCTATATAAATTGGTAATAGGGAAAGGCTTTTTAATTTTGACTAGAAATCTAGAGCAGTAAATAAAATAATTGATACATTTGATTTTTAATTTGAATTTTAACTAAAATTTATATGTGAATGTGTATAACTTTATCTGTATCTATATTTATAAATATGTCTATAGCCATGCCTATATATCTTTTGAAAACACCACTATAAGAAAAGGGCAGAAAAACAAATGGGGAAAAATATAGGCAACACATATTATACGTAAAAGGATCATATTCCTAACATACAATGACTTTGACTATTAAGGTAAAAAGACAATGGGCAAAAATATGAACAAATAATTCAACAAAAGAATATACAATGACCATTAAGTATAAAAAAAAATAGCCTCACTGTTAATGAAGCATGTGCTATTTGGCAAAAATTTAAAATACATGACTGCATTATTTTGGTGAGGCTATGGAGAAATAGTCATTCTTCTCCATTCCTGATGGTAATGTAAATTGCCTACACCTGGGTTCAGTATGTGGTGGGGAGAATAATGCCGTCTTCCCCCCTAAAATGTCCATATTCTAGTTCTGCAACCCGTAAACCATTACTTCACATGGCTAAAGACACGGCAGATGTTATTACGGTTATGAAATGGGAGATGAGATGACTCTAGATATCTAGGTGGTTACAGTCTTATCAAACTCATCCTTAAACCCAGAACCTTTCCCTGCCACAGAGAACCAGAGGGAGAAGAGCACGAAGAGGACTCCATATTCCATTGCTGGCTTTGAAGATGGAGGAAGGGGACGTGGGCCACAAAATGCAGCCAGTCTATAGACGCTAGAGAGGTAGATTCTCCCGCACTGCCTGCAGAAAGGGATACAACTCTAGCAAATCTGTACTGGCTGGCTGACCTCTACAGCCATAAGATAATGAATATGGATTGTTTCAGCCACCAAGATTATAGTAATTCATTAGAGCAGCAACAGAAAACTAATATATAAAAGAAATTGGTAATAACTACAAATGCATAAACTTGTGAATCCACAGATGCCTCTTTTGGAATCTACCTTGAAGACAGCAATAGAAATATAATATGGACAGAGGTACTCATTACACTGTTGTTTGTAATTATACTTTTTTATATCTTTAATTTTTTGAGAGACAGAGAGCAAACTGGGGAGGGGCAGAGAGAGAGGGAGACAAAGAATCTGAAGCAGGCTCCAGGCTCTGAGCTGTCAGCACAGAGCCTGATGCAGGGCTCAAACCCACAGACTGTGAGATCATGACCTGAGCCGAAGCTGGATGCTGAATCGACTGAGCCATCCAGGCATCCCTATTGTTTGTAATTACAAATAATGATGAAACCCAGGTGTCCACAAAAGAGGGTGGTTGAATCAATCCACAAAATAGAGTATTTACATACTTGAAACTTTAAATGAAGATAGAACATATCTTGGAACGGATGCAGAATGATTTCCAGGAAACACTGTTAAGTGAAAAAAAAGAAAAAAAATACAACATGTATCTCTTGAGTAAAAAATATAAAAACACATAAGAAAATATACATTTATCTGATTATTTGGGTGTGAGAAAGAAGGATAAACCACAAACCAATCAGACTGATCACCTATGGAGGAAATCTGGACCGAAGGGTAATGAGCAGGAGGATAGTAACAGGAGAGAAAGGATGGATTCTTAACTTTAATATGATAGATTTTTCTTTGGACTTTTCCTTAAAATATACTTACCTATACTTAATATATTTATTATTACTTCTTTTATTTGTTATTAATCATTAATGTTATGCAATAATATATTACATATATTAAATATAAACACACAGTAGGTATACTTTTCTGTATGACTTCTGTAGTTCATTTACATCTATGAAGTTCACCCACATGACTGAGGACAAAAGTGCTTCATTCATTATCCTTTCTGTGTGGGCATATGTCACAAGGCACTCATCCATTCTGCATGTGATGGACATTTAGCTTGTGTACAGTTTGGAGATACTGTGCATAGCACTACTATGAATGTCCTTTAACATATATTTTGGTGGGCATGTGCACTCTTTTCCCTTGGACACATTCGCACAAGTAGAATTGCAGTGTCATAAATTATATGTACATTCAAAATATGAAACACACGGGGAACAAAATACTCAGCTCACTCATTGTTGAGCTCTCTTCTCAGGTGGCTCCCATGCTTAACATTTGGGAATATCAGCTAGTAGGATCATTTCTGATACATTTCTTTCTGGAAACAATCGAAGTCAGTACGCCTAAAGAGCATTTTGTGTTTCCTCAGAAAACGTCCTCATCAATGAGAAACACAGACCAGACTGACCCTTTCAACAGCTGAGTCGATTCCTGAAAATGTGGGTTCCGTTTTCAAATGCTGTGGCCACCAGGAAGGAGCGGCATCAGCCTCTTTGCTCCACCTGTCACATGTTAAAGTTTCTAACCTCATTTTCCAGTTCCAAGAATGGGGACAGTGGAATGTACCCATCAAAGTAGAATAGTGTGTGGAAATAAAGCAACCATTTCAGCTTCTGTTGTTTAAGCTAAACACTCAAATTCTCTACCTTCTTTTTAAGTTTTTACTTCATGGTGATACTGAAAATTGAAAAGTGTTTAAATGTTAAGACTTCTAACGGTTAAAGAACACTGAAGAAATGGGAGCTAGTACTTGCAATAGAAATAAAACTATTTTTTCTTGAATGCAGATGTCTAATTGGATATTTAAAAAGATAAAGCATCATCTAAAATCTCCAAAAGATGACAAGGGGTAGATTGTAAATATAATAGTTAGCAGGTTTAGCATTTTAATTCACTATTTATATTTCCAAGTCCTTCATTGCTGCGGTATGGAGGGCAACATAAGCGGTGGTCACTTTGGGTGATGTCACATACCTGTGATGGGCTTCCCATTGGAGCTCAGGTTGAGAAAGCCCCTCCCATCCACTCACTCCAGCGCACTGGCAGAGGGAATTGGGTTTGCACTCTACCTACCTCCTGTCATTTTGTCACTCTTCCTGCTTTTGTGGTGGTTTGTTTGATGTTTTGTTGGTTTTACGTACTGATAACTGACAGTGTTAGAGTCTTAAAGGTGGTAAGGGGGATCGTGTCTTTGCTCAACTCCAACCACCCATCCCAGAGGGTGGCCATTCTTTCTAAATTGTGGATGACTCCCAAAGAATGTCATGTGACATTTTAAAATATGCATTCTGAAGAGGCTCAATGATGATGATGATGATGATGATGATGATGATGATGATGACTGTATTTGAGTATAGTTGACACACAATGTTACCTTAGTTTCAGGGGTACAGGTTAGTGATTTGACAAGTTTATACATTATGCTGTGCTCACCACAAGTGTAGCTACCACTGTCCCATTACATCACTGTTATAACATCATAGACTGTATTCCTTATGTCGTTTCTTTTATTTCCATGATTTGTTTCTTCTGTAACTGGAAGTCTGTACCTCTCATTCCCCTTCATACATTTTGCCCAACCACCTCACTCCCTTCCCTTCTGGCAACCATCAATTGTTCTCGATATTTTTAGATATGATTCTGCTTTTTGTTTGTTTATTCATTTTTTAGATTCCACATAGGAGTGAAATCATATGGTATTTGCCTTTCTAAGTCCTACTTATCTGACTTAGCATAATACACTGTAGGTCCATCTATGTTGCCCCTAATGATGTAATCTCATCCTTTTTATGGCTGCATAATATTCCTGCTTGTGTGTGTGTGTGTGTGTGTGTGTGTGTGTGTGTGTGTGTGTGTGTGTATACTGTATCTTCTTTATTCATTCATCTGTTGATGGACCCATGGGTTGCTTCCATTACTTGGTTATTATTTTAAAAAATACTACAATTAACATCCTCATCAATGAGAAACACAGACCAGGCATGCATATATATTTTTTTATAATGAGTGATTTCATTTTCTTTGGGTAAATACCTGGTACTGGCGTCATTGAATCATATAGTCTTTCTGTTTTTAATTTTTTGAGGAACCTGAATATGTTTTCCACAGTGGCTGTACCAATTTACATTCCCACTAACAGTGCATGGGGGTTCTTTTTCCTCTACATTCTCACCAACACTTGTTAATTCTTGTCATTTTAATTTTAGCCATTCTAACTGCTGTGAGGGGATATAACTCATTATGATTTTGATTTGCCTTTCCCTGAGATAAGTAATATAGAGTGTCTTTTTTGTATCAGTTGGCTATCTGTATATCTTTTTGGAAAAAAATGTTCTCTGCCCATTTTTAAATAAAATTGTTTGGTTTTTTTTGGTATTGAATTGTATACATTTTTATATATGTTGGATATTAACTCTTTATGGGATATATCATTTGCAAATATCTTCTCATATTCAGTAGGTTGTCTTTTTGTTTTGTTGATCATTTCCTTTGCTGTGCAGCTTTTTTTTTTTAATGTAATCCAAACAGTTTATTTTTGTCTTTGTTTCCCTTGACTTAGGAGGCATATCTACAAAAATGTTGCTGTGGCCAAAGTCAGAGAAATTACTGCCTGTGCTCTCTCCAAGGATTTTTATGGTTTCAGGTCTCCTATTTAGGTCTTTAATCCATTTTGAGTTCATTTTTGTGTATGGGGTTAGAAAGTCTTCAGTTTCATTCTTTACATGTAACTGTTGAAGGGGCTCAATGATTGAAAAGTCCAGAAGTTCTGAATGAAAGGGAGTCTCTTTTATCAACACTGGCAAAACTACATACTGTGCAGGTTGAGGCCAAAGGTCAATGTTGTACACTGTTAATGGAGGGAGGGAAGTTCTGGTACCTGGTAGTGTAATCGGCCCCTTACATCTCACATGCATGGGCTCCTACACACACAAAGATGAAGTCTTTAATACTAAAATGGAAGACTTCATGTACTCAAGGATCTCCACAGCTTGTATCCAACATATTTTCTTTTTAGGAATGAAGGAAAATTCTCCCATTTTAAAAATATGTTTATTAATTTTGGGGAAAGCACAGCAGGGGAGGGACAGAGAAAGAGGAAAAGAAGATTCAAAGTAGGGTCTGTACTGACAGGCTGACAGCAGCAAGCTCACTGTGGGACTTGAACCCACGAACTGCAAAATCATGCCCAACGTCAAAGTCGGATGCTCAACTGAGCTGCCCCAGATACCCCCATATTATCCCATTTTGGAGCCCTTTTTATGCCAATTCTATAAAACTGCAAGTAATTTTATAAATGTTTAAAACTATAGTTATGTAAATATTTAATATTCTTCTAATTGGATTTTTGAATTGTAAATGTCAAGTACCATGTTTGAGGGGGTTATGTTTTAGTGTCCTTTACTAAGAAGGGAAGATTGTACACTTTAAAATTCTTTGATAACTAAACTTAATATACTTATGTTAATGAAGTGACTTTTTGGATGCCCCCGAGGTGACCTAAGGGGAGGCTGATTGCCAGGGGAGCCAAGGCTGGAACCTTCAGTCCTTCCCTTCCGCTTCTAGGGAGGAGGGGGCTGAAGGTTGAATAGATTGCCCTTGGGTAATGATGTAATCCACCATGATTGTGTAATGAAACTTACATTTAAAAAACTCAGAAGGTGGGACATCTGGGTGACCCAGTCAGTTAAGTCTCCAACTTCGGCTCAGGTCATGATCTCATGTTTGTGGGTCCGTGCTCTACATCGGACTCTGTGCTGACAGCTCAGAGCCTGGAGCCTGCTTCAGATTCTGTGTTTCCCTCTCTCTCTCTCTGCCCCTCCCCGCTCATGCTCTGTCTCTATCTCAACCATAAATTAAAAAACATTAAAAAAAAATTTTTTTAAATCAGAAGGATAGATTTTGGAGCATTTCCTGTTGGTGAACATGTGGAGATTTGGTGGGAATGGTGCACCTTTTACCGAAACCTTGTCCTGCACATCTCTTCTATCTGACCGTTCTTGAGTTACATCCTTTTAAAATAAACTGATGATCTGGTAAGGAAAATGTTTCTGTGAGTTGTGAGTCACATTAGCAAATTAATTGACCACAAGGAGGTGGTCCCTGGAGCCTCCAAGCTATAGCTGGTCCATCAGAAGTACAGGAGGTAACCTGGACTTATGACTAGTGTCTGAAGTGGTGGATGGTGTCTTGTAGGACTGGTCCCTTAACCGGTGGGATATAACACTATCTCTAGATGGATAGTGTCAGAATTGAGTTAAATTCTAAAATATCCAGCCTGTGTTGGAGAATTCCTTGTTGGTGGGAACCTTCCCTCCACACACACATCTACATCTTGGCGTTGGTGACCACAACCTTTCATGTGCCTATTAGACTTTCAGATATCTTTTGTGAAATGATTGTTCAAGCCTTTTATAAATTTTTTAAATTATCAAAATTTTACTTAGTGAATTTTAAGCTATCTACTATATGCCAGTGCCACATAAATACATGTCAAATATTTTTTCCCAGTCTATGACAGATCTTTTCAATTTTATGGTGTTTTTTCATAAACAGAAATTTAGATATTCTTAGTATTTTTTCTTCAATATTTTCTTGTTTTTTTTCAGGGTTTTTTCATTTCTAAATAAATTTTAGGATCACATCTTCATGTCTATAAGATTTCCACTTGTATAGTTTATTGTAATTGCACTGAATCTATAAATCTCATTTGGCAGAACTGTCGAAAATGAGGATTCTTCCAAGCCACAATAGTGATAGATCTTTCCTTTTAGACCTTCTTTAATCTCTAAGTAACGTTTTAAAGGTTACTGGGAATTGGACATTTTTGTTAGATTTATTAACAGGTGTGCGATCACAAAGGTTTGAATTGTCAGATTCTCATGATACGCAAGTCTGCCTCAGCATCAGCCTTACTAATGAACAAAAGATAAAAAATAGGAGCAGCAGTCCTTTCAGCATCAATACCTCAGAGACCTCAAACTATTAATACAGTTTGCAAAGTGCCGTTTACCACAACAAAACCGTTTTTTTCTTTCCAAGTGAGGAAAATTAATGGAATAAAGATTCAGTTAACACAGGCTACACAGGATATAGAGTGGGGCACCTAAGGGGCTCAGTCAGTTGAGTCTTACTCTTGATTTCTGCTCAAGTCTTAAACTCATGGTTTCTGAAATGGAGCCTCACCATGTATAGGACTTTGTACTGACAGCTTGGAGCCTGCTTAGGATTCTCTCACTCTCTCTTTGCCTCTTCCCTGCTCTCTCTCTCTCTCAAAATAAATAAACCTTAAAGAAAAGATACCTTTAAACAAGATACAGGTATGTCAGTTCTCATCTTTGCTATTCACACAGCCTTCATCTGGCTACATACCTAACTTCCAATCTTTCAGAGAACAGTAGAGCATTTGGGGTTTATTTATAATAATCTCCTTAGATAAGCCAGATATACACTGCTAAAAGCATTCCTAGAACACTCATCTATTGCAAAGAATAACCCATTGAAAACCCTCCTCCATTCATTTTCATTTTTAGCCACTAGACTCCTTTAGTCTAGAGGCCATGCCTTACTTACTTTTTAGGAGAAGAAGATGTAAGAGATTTCCCATTAATCTTTTCCTCTGCACTATGTATTTAATGTTTTGATGCTGCTGTAAATTATATTGGTTTAAATTTGTTTTCTTTTAAATTTCTTTTATGTTTTATTTATTTTAGAGAGAGAGAGAGAGAGCAAGGAAGGGACAGAGAAAGAGGGAGACACAGAATCCAAAGCAGGGTCCAGGTTCTGAGCTAGCTGTCACACAGAGCCCAATGTGGGGCTCAAACTCATGAACCGTGAGATCATGACCTGAGCCCAAGTTGTAGGATTAACTGACTCAACCACCCAGGTGCCCCAGTTTTCTAATTCTTCATAAGTAGAAATACAATGAATTTTTATAAATTAAATATACTGAGGAAACAATAAATGTATTATAAATTAAACAATTATTTTCCAATGATTAATTATTACTTTTATTATTACTACTACTATCATTAATAGTTTTGCCTAATGGTAACTGTTAGCAAGCACAAGAAAATAATGAATAGCAGTGGTGGAAAAAGAAATCTATGTCTTCCCAAGCTCAGGAAGAAAGCATTTATTCTTTTGCCAACAAGTAGCATATTAATTGTAAGTTTTATCTTTGTTTTTGTTTTTTAGATGCCTTTTATCTATCTCTGGTTTCTGTTCCAGCACACAAAGCACTGGGAATCATCACTCCCATCTTTACAACAAAAAAGAGCAAGGGAAAAAGAAACCCCTGAAAATTAAGGACTTCCTTTGGACCCACCAGGTAACTGAAGTTCAGACCAAATCACCTCCTTGAGTCTGGACAGAGAGTGCTTCTTAGAACCACAACTTAGATCTGCTTACCTGGCACAGAAGCTCCAGGTTCCACAGACTGAAGGAAGAGTTTGCAAGATAATTGTGACAAACTGCCAGTTATGTGAAAATAAGAAATTCCTAGGGGCTTCTGGGTGGCTCAGTTGGTTAAGTGTCTGGCTTCCAGCTTTGGCTCAGGTCATGATCTCACGGTTCATGGGTTTGACCCCTGCATCAGACTCTGTGCTGACAGCTAGTTCAGAGCCTGGAGCCTGCTTCAAATTCTGTGTCTCCCTCTCTCTCTGACCCTCCCCTGCTTGGGCTGATTCTCTCTCTGTCTCTCAAAAATAAATGAAAAACATTAAAAAAATATTAAGAAAAAAAAAAGAAATTCCTGGGGCTGAGGGACCAGGGTGTTTAGGAGATTGCTACACTTTACGGGGCATTATCACCAGTAATTTCATCAGGTTTTCATGACAAAGATCCAAGAAAGATCCCATCATGGGTCTGGAAGGGAAAGGAAAGAGTAATCAGTATGAAATACATCCAAAACCTTCTCTGTAACAAAAACTAATGCACCAATGAAAAGGAAATTACTTCTACTCCAACCCCTTTCAGCTTCTCTGTTTCACCTAAAAGAGGGAAAAAACCCAGAGTCTGCAGGGGTCAGGACTTCAATTAAATATATAGGGAGCCCTGCATCCAAGGAAGATTTAAGGACTGCATCAACTGAAGAAACATTTGTGACTATCAGACTTGAGACACTATCCACTATGAGACTGAGATTTAATTCTAAGATTATAGGATGGCTCCATTGCCTAAACCTTATCTTGATGCCAATGGTGCTCCTGGATAATAGTGGATTACAGCAGAAAGAGCTGAAAGACACAGGCTCCTTTTCTTCAAAAGCCTAAAATCAAAAGGAAAGAAACCTCTACCTCCTACAGCTATAACAAACACTTGACACAGCCCTACTCCCAACAACATTAACATAAATTCTCACGCTAAAGGTTTTGCCTTGGTCCAAGTACCTAATAAAACATGGATGACTATCAACAACAAACAAGACATGTCAAAGGCACAGAAAAACATACTCAGAAGAAATAGTCATCAGAACTAGACTCAAATATAAAGAGGATATTGGAATTAACAGGCTGGGAATTTAAAATAATC
This sequence comes from Suricata suricatta, assembly GCF_006229205.1. Lineage (NCBI taxonomy): Eukaryota > Metazoa > Chordata > Mammalia > Carnivora > Herpestidae > Suricata > Suricata suricatta. Next base: position 15,780,682 of record NC_043704.1, on the reverse strand, counting down.
TATGGATATGACATTATGTTTTTTCCATTTACTCTGTTAATATATTGTCTTATGTTTATGATTTTCTAACGGTAAACTTTTCTTACACTCTTCAAATAAAACTCACGTGCCCATGAGGTATTGTCTATTTCATATCTTGCTCTATTACATTTGCTCATATATTCTTAAGAATTGTACATATATGTCAGTGAGAAACATTGGCCTGTAATTTTCTCTGCTGATGATATTATATCTTTTTTTTAGATTTTGCTAGCTTCAAAAAAAAAAAAAAAGGACAGAAGTGTACCCTCTTTCCTTATTCTTTGGAAGAGAAAGTATTTACAATTTACCAGTAAAAACATCTGGGTCAAAATTGGCATTTTTGGTAAGATTTTTAATTGTGAATTCAATTTCTATGTGAGATATAGAACTCTTCAGACATTTTTTTTTTCTTCTTGGGTCATTTTCCCTCACTTAATTTAATATGATAATGTATATTAGAGGCCATGATAAATGGTTTTTGCCTTTATTTTATGAATTATTTTAAACATATCCAAAAGAAAGAAGAATAAATGTTACAACAAATGTCATATTCCCATCTCCTTGACTTACCAATTGTTAATATGTTGATATAATTTGTCCTTTATGTTTATTTTCTCAAGCATTCTCAAATAATACAAACTAAAGTTTATCCTTATTATTTTGCTTTAGAATTAACAAGATAATTTCTAAGGTGAAATGAATTTCAAAAGTGAACCTAAAGTTTGATTAACATCACAGAACCTCTTTAACCCAAGGACATAGAAGTGTTACCTTCTGGTTGGGAAGAAAAGGTAGATATTGATGATAATGAGAAGGAAGATAAGATGGAAGGAGAAGAAAACATAATATGGAGAACAAACAGCATTAATGGAGAGGTTGTGGGAGGGCGGATGGGCTAAATGGGTAAGGGGCATTAAGAAATCTACTCTTGAAATCGTTGCACTATATGCTAACTAATTTGGATGTAAATTAAAAAAATAGATTTAAAAAAGTAAATACATTTAAAAAGATGGAGAAGAGACAGTTATGAAATAAAATATATTGGTAAATGTCTTAGATGGAAAAAGAAAATGTTGCAATGGCAGATGATTATATTAGTGCCCCACAGCAAATTTACTGTGATTAAAAAAAATACTGAAGCTCAAAACACATGTCCTGTGTCATACAAAGGTTATTACAGATATCAGATGTAGAGAGGCAAAGCCTGGCTAAAGTGTAATGACTCTCCTTCCTACACAGAAGGGGATCCCTGAAAAGCATTACTAATGAAATATCTACTGAATCAAGTTTTCATCACATTAGTGTCAGAAATCAGGTGGTCCAAATAACAGTTTAACTATCAAGACAGGATAAATGAAGCACAAGGTTATGGAATACAATTTTCTGGATGAATCAGAGACAAGTACACAAATTGTAAGTTTTCAATTATTTATTCAGTAGAAGCCAGAAGACCAGTATCTTCCATAGTAACAGGGGTGACAGCAGCCACCTCTGTAGCCCCCCCAACCCCAGCCCGGTCTCCAGAAGCTGCCACAGCTCCAGCTCAGGCCACCGAAGCCTCCACAACCGTAGCCCAGGCCTCGGTAGCAGCTGCCGTAGTAGCTCATGGTGTCAGGGTGGTGAGTGCGGCTTGGTAGCGTAGGCCGGTTTTGTGACCTTGACTGCACAGGAGATTTATATACACACTGAAGGGTGTACAAGGCCACACCTCTAAATGTCATATGATAAAACACATTACTTGAAAACTATGTCAACTATCTTGTAACACCGAACCATGTCTTCCGCTTGTTTATGTAACTTAGTTATTTAAGTTATGCAACAGGTCTGATTTTCTGCTTCACTTGAATGCCTAGGAAAACATTTGACTGCTAATAAGACGCTATCATGTTTATAATCGCCATACTCTGGGTTTCTTAGTTTCACCTCCGTGAGCAGATCTCTATAGTTCCAGGCATTTTTCAACTCACAGCACATGGGATTGCATTTACCCTCTAATTGTACCCTTTCCTTTGACAGTTCATTTCTGTTGACCCTTTTCTAAGCCAAGAGTGTCTTCTTTCCCAAGAATTCACATAAAGTGAACCAGAATCGTTCCTTGATATACTAGTCCTGTGACAATGGCAATCAGCCATGATGTATATTTAAATACAATGTGCTTTTAAAGTCAGCTGACTCCCATCCAAGTACTAACCAGGCCTGACCCTGCTTAGCTTCCGAGATCAGACGAGACTGGGTGCATTCAGGGTGGTATGGCCTTAGGAAATTGGATGGACCTCAAGGGTGTCATGCTAAGCAAAATAAGTCAGGCAGAGAAGGACAAATACTGTATGTTTGCACTCATAGGTCTAACAGGAGAAACCTAACAGAGGAGCATAGAGAGAGGAAGGGGGAAGAGAGCTGGGGAGAGTGAGGGACACAGATCATGAAAGACTACTGAATACTGAAAACGAAACATGGACTGAAGGGGGAGGGGGAGGGAGGGAAGAGGGTGATGGTCATGGTGCAGGGAGAAGCACTGGGTGTATTATGGAAACCAATTTGAAAATAAACTATAAAAAAAAAATAAAGTCAGCTGAGACCCAGGTTTGCTGGTGCAAGGATGATACTTAATTTTTAAAACAACCACAAATTGAAGTCAAGAGAATGTCTCAAGAATTATGTCTTATGTTAGAGTAAGCCTGCCTGGTAGATTCCACTAAAGATTGAATAAAAAAAAAAAAAGAGAGTTCCTGCTGATTATTGTAAATAGCTCTCTGCCCAGGAATATATTCTCATTTCAGGTTCTGAATTCCATATTATCACAGGACCCTAGGATTTTAGAATTCAAAGAGACTAGGGGCACCACTGATTTCAGTGTCCTTCATTTTTTTTTACCCAATGAGAAACCACAAGTCAGACAACAGAATTATGCAAGAATGATCTTTTTGATCTTTTTCTAATTATCAAAGCATAGTCAACACACAATGATGCATTAATTTCAGTGTACAACCTAGCGACTCTACAAGTCTGTACATTATGTTAAGCTGCCCACAAGCGTAGCTGTCATCTGACCCCATGTAACTCTCACAATACAGTGATTGTATTCCCTAGGCTGAACCTGCTGTCCCCACACCTTAGTCATTCCATAGCTGGAAGCCTGGATCTCCCACTCCCCTTTCCCCGTGGTTGCCATCCCTCACCCCCCTCTGGCAACCAACCAGTTTGTTCTCTGTATTTATGTGTCCGTTTCTGCTTTTTTGTCTGTTTGTTCATTCATTTTGTTTTTGAGATTCCACATGTAAGTGAAATCATACGATATTTGTCTTTGTCCGATCTACTTCACTTAACATAATGCCCTCTAGGTCCATCCACATTGTTGTAAATGGCAAGATCTATTCTTCTTTATGACTGAGTAATATTCCATTGTATGTGTACACTATATGTTAATGACAGATAACTAAAACCCAATTCAACTTTTGTTCATTTGTTCAACATTTGATAAATTTGAAATTGAGGCCATGCTTGCAAGTGAGGGAGTAGATTCTCCCAGAGTGCTCTGCTGCCTTGGATATGCGGTTTGTCATTTATTCCCACTATCATTAGAAATAAATGCAAGTGACAGGAAACCAATTAGCATGTTTATTTAGCTAGTTATGCTGAAAAAAATGTTCAAAATAATCAAATATCAGAAAGTGTATAGATGATTTTTGAACTTCATTTACACTTATTATGCTTGCTTCCCCTACTAGTTTAGTAATAGTAGAATGTGACTAAATGCTTATTATTTCCGTACTGATGGAGCTTTGCAATACGATAATTGAAGAGAATTATTAATGGTAAAGAACTGCTCCATTTGGATCTGCTTCCACTAGAAGAATTTGGTTCCATAAAATTTAAGGTAAAAATCTTTTTTTAATTGTTTTTTAATGTTTAGTTATTTTTGCAAGACAGAGACAGAGCATGAGCAGGAGATGGGCAGAGAGAGAGAGCGACACAGAATCTGAAGTAGACTCCAGCTGAGCTGTCAGCACAGAGCCCAACGCCAGGCTCGGACTCACAACCGTGAGATCGTGACCTGAGCCGAAGTCGGATGCTTAACCGACTAAGCCACCCAAGCACCCCTAATTTAAGGTAAAAATTTAAAAAATCTATTGTCTTTAATCTTTGTCATAACCCAGATAAAGCCAGGTATTTTGCCTTACAAAAGACATCAGTAATAGAAACTATCACAAAATTCAACCTAGGAACTACTTCCTATGTTCTGCTTTATTTAAGTCCTAAAGGAGAAGGCTACTTCTAGCCTTAAACTTTATTTGTACATGAAAACCAAGTGATCTGTCTTTTTGTCTTATCCTCAGTCTACACTGCTTCCCACCCAGCACAGGAAGATGAGAATCCCCTAGGACTCATGCTGGTTGTGGAAGAAAAGAAACTTTTCCCCTATCTTTTATCTCTCCAAGATACCTCTGTGTCTACATCTCAAGATTTTTGCCAAGTATCAGTGTTAGAGCCTCCTTTGATTTCTTACAACAATGCTTCATTTTCTCTTTAATCAATGTATATTCTTAAAATGTGTTCACTTAAAAGTCAGCCTTATTCTGTGGTTTTGAAACAACTATGGAGAAATCGAATAATCAAACAGCAACTGCAAGTGGTATGGGGAAAAGCCAATTTCCTCAAAATGTGGTTCAGTTCAATAGACCCTGGACATCAGCCAATTTGTTAAGGTGATCATATATAAGCCGTAGTTCACCGTACTCCCAGGAGCCGTCACACAAGGACAAGAACTTGTAAACTATTTAAACATCAGCAGTGTTTTCATTGACAATCCTGAAGAAGAAATATTTTGGATGATTCACCCCAGAGAGTACACATTGATTGGAAAAGAACTAGATAGGATACTTAAAGACCTTGTCGACAGAACGTATGTTATTATTTTCATGTAAACAATGATAATACAAATATTGACTAGGGGATCAATATAGGCCAGGCAGTATTTTAAGTCCTTTATATGTTTTAGCTCAAACCCATAACAATCCTGTGTAGTACTATTACCATTCTGTTTGATTGCTAACACAAGGTCACGCAACTAATTGGTAGCTGACATGAGTTCCTAAACCAGTTTTCTGGTTAACGAGTCATTACGTTTACTCGCTGCACAATTCTGTCTCTAAGATTAGGTAAGGGCAAAGTCATGTTCAGGAGGAACATGGCTTCAGAGAAAAGCATTTCACTTTTAAACAAGAAATACCTAACCTATTTAAGAAAATAGTATTACTTTTTAAAAGAAATGAAAACAAATGTTTCAAATCTTTCTTTTTAAATTTTCTTTAGTTAGCTTAATAAAATAAAGCATGCTACTCCTAAATTAGCTTTTCTCAATTCTTTTTTTTTTAAGTTCATTTATTTTTGAGAGAGGCAGAGGCAATACAAGTAGTGAAGGGAGAGGGAAAGAGAGAGAGAGAGAGAGAGAGAGGGAGAGAGAGAAACCCAAGCAAACTTCTTGCTACCAGCACAGAGCCTGCCTGACTCAGGACTCGAACCCACGAGACTTTGAGATCATGACCTGAGCCAAAACCAAGAATCAGACGCTTAACAGACTGAGCCACCCAGGTGCCCCAACCTTTCTTAGTTCCTTAGCAACCCCACCAGGAGTGCTGGTTAATATAATACTGTTTACTTAGAAATATCTATGGGAGGTATTAGCTTTCTGAAGACATCCTGCACAACCTTTTGGTGGTTAATCTATTCAACAAACATTTATTTAGTGATTACTATATTTCAGACACTAATATACTCAGTGTAAAAAAAAGAAAAGCCAGCCCATGAACCTATGGATACTGCATTCCAGTATAGTAGATACATATTAAAGCATGAATAAAAAGAAAATCTCCTGACCTCCAGTTTCCATCACAGACCCCCTGAAAAAGGGGAGGGGCTTGGGGAGCCCTGCCTTATCATGCACCATCAATAGAGTATACTGTATCCAGCCAAAAAAAAAAAAGCAATATATAACTAATAAATTGTTTGGGAAAAAATAAATTAAAAATTCATTTGGGAGGTCTGGGCAGTTATCTTACCTGTACTACCATCAATATCCAACATAATCGTTGGATATTGACTTGGAAGACTGGATAGCCCTTTAGCTTAATAGCTACAGGGCACTGTGTAATTCTGGATTTTTGTCTCCTTCTCACTCTTCCATCAAGACCACACCACTTGTCTATTGTCACTTCTTGATCCTTTCAAATGAATAGATACAAAGTAATTTGTTTCATTTAATTAGAAACTTCTCTTGCTGCCTCATCTTTCTGCATTTGAAAAATGTTTTCTAGTTTATCCTTATTTTCCCTTTTCATAATTTTCACTCCTTTTCCTTCTTCCTTATCGATCTTTCTCTTCAGAACATCAGGGGGGCTTAGAGTTGCTGGTTAGGGTCAGTCAAAAAACACACTTCTAACTTCAGGTTCATATTGTGTCTAATCAAACTATAAATTGTCCCTATAGAAATATTTACTGAGTTGCCTAATATGGCCCACAAGGATGGCTGTGTCTTGAGTATACACCAGTGAATAAAACACACACTCCCTCCCTGCTTCCAAGAATCCTAGTTGTTTAAATGTCCCAATGTCATCTCTTTGCTGATTCTTTTTCCCTTCATAAAATCCACAGTATTTGTACAAACTTCCTCATCGATGACTAGATTTAACAATAGAGGATGTCTTAGCACGAGCTGAAAAATAAAAAAGTGTTTTATACACCCACTCATGTGCTTTACCTTTAAAGAATAAAGTCATTCGTAAACATAAGTGATGAAGTATATTAGCAAGTTAATTATCCTAGATCTATTCTGCATAACCAAAACAGGTAAAAAATGTATAAAACTGAACATGATACAAATGTCTTGCATCTGATCCCAACTAAGTTCTCATTGCTGACCATAAATCCATTTCTGTGCCCAGGTTGGTTTCTTCCCAGATTCCCCCACAGTGAGGTCTTGCTGTTCCTGAGTTCTAGCTCCATGTTGAACTCTGTGCTGACAGCTCGGAGCCTGGAGCCTGTTTCGGATCCTGTGTCTCTCTCTGTCTCCGCACCTCCCTGTCTTTCTCAAAAATAAACATTAAAAAAATAAGTAAATAAAATCTTAAAAACACACACACAAAAAACACTGCCCATCTAACCTTTTACCCACCAAGCAGTCAATGTTTCTTCTCTTCCCTATCTTGACAAACAGCTTCAGAAATCACCAAGCCAGGAACCTGGACTCATACCTTAGCCAAGCTTCTTTCTTTTAGCTTCCCTCAAATTTCAAATTCACATTCATTCATTCAACAAATAATAGAGAACATTTACCTACTTGGGATCCCCCATTTCCACTGGACTAACATTTTAGAGGGAGAGACAGATCATAAACAAAAGAGACTCAGTGTATTCCTTCAACAAATATTTACTGAGTGGCTACTTTGTGTTCAACATTTTTCCACCAAGACTCGGAAGCACATTTTAAGGTAATAAACAAAGCAGAAAAAAGCCTGTCCTCCTAAAGGTTCCATTCTAATGGGACCAGAGGCAGTCAATCAATCCATCAAAAGAGTATATTTCATAGTCATACTGGGTATCCTGAGGGCTATGTTGCCTGGAGTGGAACAAACTAGAGGGAGAAGAGAAGAAGGTTGCACTAGAGACGTGAGGTCCTTTATGTCTGTGCTGATCAGTTACACCTTTAGTGGCACCATTTAAAGAACAACTTCCCACATACCCCTAGGGAGGGCTTTGCATTTATTCTGCATGAGGTGGCAGGTGGTTGCTCAGGCCAGTATGAGAATGTGTCACTTGGTTAGGCAGCAGGTTAAGAATCTGGCTCCCAAGATCTACCCCTTCCTGGTACACATGCTCTGTATTATTTCAGCACTGTGAATATAATAGGTTTTACTACTGTGATTAGGCTCTTTTGTATGTAGCACAGCTGACAACAAAATGGAGATTATCTGGGTGGGCCTGAGCTAATCACATGAGCCGGTAAAAATAGTTTTCTCTGGCTGGTAGCAAACTCTCGGAGTGAGGAGGATTTGAATATCTTTGATGGGGGGTAAGGAGGCAGGCCCATGTGCCACAGAACGTAGGTGGCATCTCATTGCTGAGAGTAGCCCCCTGCTGGCGTCAGCATGGAAATGGGAATTGAATCCTCCAACCACAGGAACTGGATTCTCTCAACAAGCCTATTCTTTTTAGAGCCTCTGGTGAGAACTCAGACCACCTTTGGGATATGATGAGCAGAGAACCCAAGGATGTGTTGCCAAACTACTGACCTACAGGGGTGGGGACATGAGAACATGATTGCTCTTGTAAAGGAGGAAATTTGCACGGTTAAGCATTGGGCTTCAGCTCAGGTCATGATCTCACAGTTCCTTGAGTTTCAGCCCTGTGTTGGGCTCTGTGCTTACAGCTCAGAACCTGGAGCCTGCTTCAGATTGTCTCCCTCTATCTCTGCCCCTTCCCTGCTACTCTCTCTCCCCCCCTCCCCCCCCCTCTCTTTCCCTCTCTCAAATATAAGCATTAACAGGGGTGCCTGGGTGGCTCAGTCGGTTGAGTGTCTGACTTCAGCTCAGGTCATAATCTCACAGTTCATGGGTCCAAGCCTTGCATCGGGCTCTGTGCTGACAGCTCAGAGCCTGAAGCTTGCTTCAGATTCTGCGTCTCCCTCTCTCTCTGACCCTCCCCTGCTTGCGCTGTCTCTCTCTGTCTCTCAAAAAAATAAATAAAGAACATTTTTAAAAATTAAAAAAATACATATAAGCATTAACAAAAACTTAAACTATTAATTTTGCAGTGATTTGTTAAGCAGCAATAGAAAACTAATACACTCTTTTAACCTTACAAACTCAAATGTATTTAACTCAATTCCTGAAATCATTAATAATATTCCTGAACTTCATCATGTAAGTGTTGTCACACATTTAGGAGTCAGAAGGGGTTTAAAGAGAATTGAGAAAAGAGTATCATGCTAAATTTGGAATATTGTGTGTATTCATGTCAAAAGTAAATATATTAGAGGCTGACCTTCTGGGAATCTGCTATAAGGCTTTCACATGGAGAGGAGATTGATGCTAGTTTAATGCCACATTCTACTTGTCAAACTTTAGAAAAGCATGCTGTTCTTCATCCAGAGAAACTGTTCTTCTCTGTACAGACCAAGAAACAAAAGCTAAAATCTAGAGTTTTTCTAACTCCAGTTACAGTTTAGCTTCAGATCTGGTTACGTCATATAAGGTGACATTGAATGTTAAGCTGACATTCATTTTGAAAAGTCAGATAAAAATGGCTTTGTACAATTCAAAAAGCTGTTTCAAATATTAAAGACAATATACAAGAAAAGTGTTTTGAAAGTGGAAAAAATAATCTAATATAACTTACTAAATAGCAATATCCCTAGGTAAAGTCACTTAAGGAGACTGCAATGAAAGCCTTCAGCAATATATTGCAATCACTACCTATGATCACCAAAATACGAGGGATCTTTTTTCAATAGTTCTTGTTAGCCCCCTTCGCTTTTATGAAAGAACTACCTTTGTACATATTTTTGCTAACCCAAAGAAATATGAAGAGGATTTTTCCCTTTTAAGAAAAAAACGGGGCACATATGAAAATTGTATCACCATGGACTTTGCAGTGTGTCATGATAGAGGCATGGTGGACCCCGAGGTGTGACCGTGGCGCCCCTCAGGGGCTTCCCCAGGAACCACACTCAACATTTGAGTACCAGCCAGCAGAGAGCTTTGAATTATATTCGTGAGCACCTGTGCTGTATCTCCATTGATTTTGTGTATCCATTAACAAAATGTGCCGCAAGGAATTAGAAAAGACTAAGAGAGGTTATTGGGGGGGGAGGGTCTAGGGAAGACTTGATTGTTTTTCCATATAAATTAATGGTAATTGTGTCTTCACTTTATGCCACTTCATCTGATGAAAGGTTTCCTAGGAATGCTCTCTTTCAGGATGGCTATAAGCGTGGGATGGGGCAAGGGAAGGGCAGGGACGCTATCGTCTTTCTACTACAATTGATTCTCCAATTTAAGTCTTCTTCATACTTGTAATAAAGACAGAACAGGGCACTGATTCTTCTCAATTATCTGTCTTCAGTTTCATATCTGTACTCACAACAATTCCTAGAAAACTGCCACCATTATTTTTGATGGTGGTTACCACCTAGGAAGGTGGAAGAGCTTTCCAGGCAATCTAACTCCACCTTTCAATTTTTAGTTTCTAAATGAATCTCTATTGAAAATGTTGAGCAAGTGTATGTCTACTAGAGAAACAGCTTCTAGTTAGTGGTTATGACAAAATGGACTGTGCAGAGCATTCAGCTAGCACAAATACTGCATCCCTACTCATTCCAAATACTAGAAATCCTAGAACAACAATGTACTTTTCTTTAATCCTAAATTAGTTCAGGCAGTGTCTTTTGTGATAACTCTGACTACACAAGGCTTGATTAGATGATCATCCCATAAGGTACCATTGCTCCCAATACAAAAATCTTTCTGAAAAGTTAACACAGATATGGGGCACCTGGGTGGTTCAGTAACTGGCTCAGCATCTGACTTGTGATTTGGTGATGATCTCATGGTTTCTGAGCTCCAGCCCCACATGGGACTCTGCACTGACAGCATGGAGCCTACTTGGGATTCTCTCTCTTCCTTTCTCTCTGCCCCTCCTCTGCTCATGCTCTTTCTTGCTCTATAAAAATAAATAAACTTTAAAACAGTGAACACAAGGGGCTCCTGGGTGACTCAGTTGGTTAAAAGTGTGAACATAGATCATTGGAGTTATGTATTTGTTATCTGAATTTCCATCTGAACTGTGAGTGTATCAAGATCCCAGGAAATGTTTTATGTCTTTCTGCCTCTGGTACTTAGTATAGATCAGAGACACATTACCCTACGCAGGTAACTGAACCCATCATGGGAGCCATCAGCCACCATGACGTCACCAACCATAGCAACACTGAATAAGCCAAGGCTCATGTTGACACAGTGGGCACAGATACTTCTCATAGATGCCCAAGTCCAGAGCATCCTATGCTTTAATTGGAATGTGGATTAATTTATAATCATTTGGTAAAGTTCAAAGAAACTTTGTCTTGAGCTGAAATTGAACTTGTGCTACATGTAACGTGCTGTATCTTTTTGTTGTTGTTCTAGAATTTCATTTAAATTAATGTTAGTTAACATATGGCACATAGTGTAGTACTGGTTTCAGGAATAGAATTTAGTGATTCATCACTTGCATACGACACCCAGTGTTCTTCCCAACAAGTGCCTCCCTTAATGCTCATCTACTAGTTAGCCCATCCCAAGACCCATCTCCCCTCCAGCTACCCTCAATTTGTTCTCTGTATTTAAGAGTGTCTTAGGGTTTGCCTCCCGCTCTGCTTTTATCTTATTTTTTCTTTCCCTTTCCCTATGATTATCTGTTTTGCTTCTTCAGTTTCAAATATAAGTGAAATCATATGTTTATCTTTCTCTAACTGACTTATTTCGCTTATCATAATACACTAGTTCCACCTACATTGTTCCAAATGGCAAGATTTCATTCTTTTGATAACCAAGTAATATTCCATTGTATGCATATACCATAACTTCTTTATTCATCAGTCGATGAATATTTGGGCTCTCTCCATAATTTGGCTATTGTTAACAATGCTGCTATAAACTTTGGGGGGGTGTGCCCCCTCAAATCAGCATTTTTGTATTCTTTGGATAAATACCTAGTAGTGCAATTGCTGGGTCATAGGGTAGCTCTATTTTTCTTTCTGAGGAACCTCCACACGGTTTTCCACAGTGACTGCACCAGTTTGCATTCCCATCAACAGTGAAAGAGTGCTTCCATTTCTCCACATCCTGGCCAAAGCCTGTTATTTCCTGAGTTGTTAATTTTAACCATTCTGACAGGTGTGAGGTGGTATATTATTGTGGTTTTTATTTGCATTTACCTAATGATGTGTGATGTTGAGCACCTTTTCATGTTTCTGTTGGCCATCTGGATGTCTTCTTTGGAGAAATGTCTGTTCATGCCTTCTGCCCATTTCTTCAATGGACTATTTATTTTTGGGGTGTTCAGTTAGATAAGTTCTTTATAGATTTTGGAAACTAACCCTATACAATATGTCATTTGCAAATATCTTCTCTTATTCCAAAGGTTGCCTTTCAGTTTTGTTTCTGGATTCCATCATTTTGCAGAAGTTTTTTTATCTTGATGAGGTCCCAATATTTCATTTTTGCTCTTTTTCATCCCTTGCCTACAGAGAAGTATCTACTGAGAATTTGCTAGAGCCAAGGTCAAAGAGGTTGCTGCCTCTGTTCTTTTCTAGGATTTTGATGATTTCCTGGCTCACATTTAGGTCTTTCATCCGTTTTGAATTTATTTTTGTGTATGGAGTAAGAAAGTGGTCCAGCTTCATTTTCAGCATGTCACTGTCCAATTTTCCCAACACCACTTGTTGAAGAGTCTGTCTTTTGTCCAGACTTTGCTGCTTTGTCAAAAACTCATTGACCATACTGTTGTGAGTCCATTTCTGGGTTCTCTGTTCTGTTCCATTGACCTATGTGTCTGTTTTTGTGCCAGACCATACTGTTTTATTGATGACAGCTTTTGTATACAGCTTAAAGTCTGGAGTTGTGATGCCTTTGCTTTTCTTTTTCAACATTATTTTGGATATTTGGGGTCTTTTCTGGTTCCATAGAAAGTTTAGAATTATTTGTTCTAGCTCTGTGAAACATGATGCCATTATTTGGATAGGGATTGCACAGAATGTGTAGTTTGTTTTGGGTAGTATATACATTTTAACAGTATTTGTTCTTCCAATCCATGTGCATGGAGTATGTTTCCATTTATTTGAGTCTTCTGCAATTTATTTCATAAATACTCAAACAACAGTGGTAAGAGTGGACACATCCTTGGTGTGTTTCTGACCTTACGGGAAAATAGCTATCAATTTTTTCCCCATTGAGGATTGCTGGGATCCAGCTTCAGCAGGTCCAGGGGTCCCTGAAGGATGGATGGTGTCAGCACGGGAGATCAATGAGAGAGCCACAAGTTTCTTTCTGATCACCAGGCAGGCATCTCTGCCCTGTTTGTTTTGGTGTTTTTTTTTATTGGTCAGGTGATAACATGACATCAGAAAATAGAATTCTTTACAGTCCCTAATTCTTTGTGATAAGATGTTTTGATCATTGACAGTGTACAGAAACAAGTTTTACAGAAGTATTTTTGTAGAACCATCCCATTCATTCTTGGAGTCAGTCCCCCAGATTAAGAAAGTAACAAACCTATCTTTTTTGGTATGGGTTGGTTTTTTGGCAATATTTATGACTTTGTTTTTAATTAACAAATTACAACCAAATCATGTAATGTACTTACAGTGAGGTTGAGTAAATTTTATAACCAAGAGAATAACAGGATGTTTTTAGTAAAAATCAGGATAACATACACATTATTTAAGTTTGTAATGCTAAAATTAAAACATAGGTTAAGTTGTATAT
>NC_043704.1:15764275-15767041 GCF_006229205.1 Suricata suricatta | reverse complement strand
TAGTTAATCACCTAATTTCACAGCTATCTGAAGTGGCAATCATTATATAGCAGCTTATCTATGATACATTCAAGATACATGATACAATTTATTACTTGCCCATAAGCTAAAACACAGCCTGCTTAATACCTTTCCTTAAATTCCACCTCTATACTACAGTATACTTGAGGTCCATGCAAAAAAATAGCTACCTTTTATATAGGAAATGGATGATTAAGTCTTTGGTGCTGTAAAAGCAACTTCATTTAAACATAACCACCCCCACCACCAAAAAAAGAAGAGGAAAAAAAATAGTAAAGAAAATAATAAGGGAAAAACCTAAGACACACTCCCTAGGGGTGGGGCGGGGGGGGAAACAGCATGTAATTTCTGTCCTTGACAGAATGTATTAAATAAACAAATTAAGCTCCTTTTCTCCAGGACAAACTTAAATGCAACTCTTGTGTTTTTAACCCCTTCAAGTCTATGTTTTGGGTCTGCAAGGTTTATTAGAAGAGCCTTTTGTCAAACATTTATAGTGTTTTAATCCAAAATTTCTTATGCAGAGGCAGAAAAATGTTTTTTCTTATGGGGTAACTGTGTGGGGAATATCAGTCTGATTTGCAAGTCCTCATAGATGACAACAGGCTTATTTTTGACATGAGCAGTAGCAGAAGGAGATACCAGTTTCGCCTCTCATGGCAGGAGCTGTGCTAGCGTCTGCCATTTCCTCACTGTGACTTTGACATCCAGTGAGGCCGATGCAGCTCCCAGAAGAGGATAATATTATCTGTGGGTCTTTTGTATATGGCCTGTATGATGTTGAGGTATATTCCTTCTATCCCTACTTTCTTGAGGATTTTTATCAAGAAAGGATGCTATATTTTGTCAAATGCTTTTTCTACATCTACTGAGAGAATCCATTGCTGTAAGTGGGGTGTTAAAGTCTCCTATTGTTATATTATTATTAATGAGTTTGTTTGAGTTTGTTATCAGTTGATCAACATATCTGAATATTCCAAGTATTTTTATTTATATATTTGGAAATTCCAAATATTTACAATTGTTCGATCTTTTGTTGGTTAGAACCCCTTACTATGATACAGTGTCCTTCTTCACCTCTTATTAGTTATTGGTTTAAAATCCAGTTTGCCTAATGTAAGTATGGTTACTCCAGATTTTTTTTGATGTCCATTAGCATGACAAATGGTTCTCCATTCCCTTACTTTCAATCTGGAAGTGTCTGGGTCTCAAATTAGTCTCTTCTAAGCAGCATATTGGTAGTTTTTTAAAATCCATTCTGACACTCTGTATCAGACATGATGTGACATGCTGTACCCTATGTCTCCTACTTGGACCTGATGTCTGTTCTTACTGTTCCATGAGTCAAATCTAGAGTCACTCATTATCAACATAGATACTATTTTGTTTAGCATGATCACCCTATTTTCTTGAAAGAAATGATGTGGCATTTTTTAGAATTTTTCCCTCCCCACTTTATTCCAAATTTCATGTGCTTTTGTTTTTGATTAATTTTGTTTATAGATTCCAGACCTAAGGATGTCATTGGCATAAATTAAACTATAAGTAGATTAAATATTGACCTATATTGTGTTTATACCTTGAATGCATTATCATTCAAAAACTGTCATTCATTTAAAGACATTTCAAGAGAACTTTACTCTTGACAACTGAAAAACAAGTTCTTAAGACAGACAATAGCATTCCATACCATTGCTATTTTTGCAGTGTTTTATCCTCAGTGAAGCAAGTCTTGTTAAAATAAAAAAAAAAAAAAGTTGAAGGAAAGGTGAAGATGGCAACTGGAACTACAAACAATAGGTAAACAGAGTAACCAGGACAGTGAGGGTTATTTCTGGAAGCCTAGAAATAGAAATGATGTTCAAATATACACATATCATAGACTGGGACTTTTGGCCCTTTAAATAGAATCAAAAACTAAGTTACATACACATAATTAGCCTGATTATCAAGGGGACAAACTTAATCAAGGTAGGACATTTGAAGGAGCAAATATCTACAATATGACAAATGTCTATTTGGCCTCCCAGTGGAGGTACTTAGAAAACTACATATCCACATATTACATAGGGCTCTGAGCACCTAGAAACAAGGATGGTAGCTTAGCTAACCAATTGCTATGTAATTCTGAAGGCTGATTGAGCTTCTTCAATTGCTCCTTAAGTGAGGCCAAAAAAGCAGCCACAGGAGACAAAATCCATAAAGAACACAGCATCCAACAACAGAACAGAGGCTTGTTCTGCTTGAAAACAGTACAAGACAGCAGGGTTTTGAGAACAACAGTGGAACATGGTGTTACAATTTTGCAAAACGATCCCACCGTGAGAATATGAGACTGGGTAAGATCAGCCACATCTGTGTTGATACATTTCGAACAAAGTGTGAAAATAACTGCTGGACAGTCTCTCTCCCCTTATGCTTATGGGTTATGGGTATAAGAGCCTCTCCAGGAGCTTTTACAAAGCACGGGCACACACAGCAGACATACAGGGGCAAAAACTCACCCTCGGTGCTTGTTCATGGGGATCACTTGTCTGTGAGGGATAGAAGAGACACTGTGGCCATTTACATTGCCAGGCAAAGTAAGTTTCATGTAAAGTGAGTTTTCACAAGTCTCTCATGCACAGTTGGGAATGATAGTTCTGCCAAAAAAATGTATCCCAAAGGAGAATCATGACCCACACTGTGAATCTCCCCATCTCTCTCCAATATTATAATTTCAAATTCAGATGATTCTTTTTTTTT
>NC_043704.1:15741514-15764175 GCF_006229205.1 Suricata suricatta | reverse complement strand
CTCCTAGACCTCCAACGCAGCAATCTACTCAACACATCCTCAAAGGCAAGGGAAATTAAAGCAAAACTGAACCCTTGGGACTTCATCAAGATCAAAAGCTTCTGCAAGGCAAAAAAAACAATCAAGAAAACTAATAGGCAACCGACAGAATGAGAAAAGATAGTTGCAAACGACATATCAAATAAAGGGCTAATATCGAAAATCTACAAGGAACTCGCCAAACTTCACAATCACAAAACAAATAACCCAGTGAAGAAATGGGCAGAAGACATGAACAGACACTTCTCCAAAGAGGACATCCAGATGGCCTACAGGCACATGAAACGATGCTCAACGTCACTCATCATCAGGGAAACACAAATGCTGTGCATTTTATCAACTAATTTGTATAAAAACCAGGTCATTAACAGTGTATTCATTTAGAGAAGAAGCCCTCACACCCATTAATTTGGGAATCCCTTTGTTGCAGCCTCTGTATGCTGTAAAGTACATAGTATATATTTAATATTGAAAAAAATCACTGTCATTTAATCTCCATAACCAAGCTTCATGAGTTTGCATAGCTTGAAAACCACACATATCATTCAAGCTTGCCATGAAATAATAACACCATCTCTCTTCAGACTTAAAGCACAAACTCACACAAACCAGAGGTGACAAAGAGCAGAACTTAGATGAATGTTGTCTTGAATTTTGTTTTGAGAGAGAGCCCTAATGTCCAGAGAAACACTGCTTTTTGTTTTGTTTCAGTTTTCTGACAGGACTGATTCTGACACTTGATTATAAGTAATTTTTTAGCCTAATTAGTAACACTGTCATTCTCATTAGTTTGTGTGTTTTTATGGGGTTATACAGTGTTTAGTTTTATATGCATCAACATTTCTTAAGTATGAGATCTCTAAAATATGTTTGCCAGTAAAAACTATGTTTGTAATATTGATGTGTTGTGTATACTGAGGTATGTATAGTAAAATGTGTATAATATAGATGTGTGTATTGAAGTATGTGCAGCAAGTGTATATATTGAGAGGTAGATTTAATGTACTAATATCTAGTGGTTGCTTATAGTATAACAATAATACTAGTATAAAAATGATCATACAAATATGGCAGGAATACTCTATTTTCCCAAGAAAAGATCAGAGTCATTATGAAACAGAGTTTTAGAGGTGAAACACATTAATTTTCTATGGATGGAGATTTTTAAAAATATCTGATATTAAATCTCTAGATCATTTTCCTGACACAATTCCCATGGTGATAATAATTGAAAAAGATAGAGACATAACTTTTATTATTAAATAACTCTACATTTTGCTATAGGAAAACTAACCATTCTTTACTTCTATATTGTTCAAGATGATTGCTTCAGCTTAAGTGTACTGTTACATTTTATTGCCAATGTTTAAAGCAGGACTAAACACTGAAATAAGGCAAGGATTTCTGTAATTGCCACTGTTACTGAACATCTTTCTGTAGAGGATGTCAATCTACCTGAAAAAGAAAATAGACCAAAAGATGATATAGAGGATTGAAAATATAATTATAAAATCGATGGTATGGTCACAGTTGGAAAACCCAACGAAATCAAATCAACTACCAGTGAGAGTACTAAGAGACTATAGTTAGATGGATAGTTATAAAATAAACATTACATGATTGAAGACCTTTATGTGTACTAACAGAGCCTTTTAGAAAATATAATTGAATAATAGCTTATTTTAGTTTCAATAACGATGTCAGATAGAGTGATGGATTTAACGAGGAATGTGCATAACATTGGTGGAAAAAGTGTATGGAATGACTACAGAAGACCAGAATGGATGAAGTGTTATGCCATCTATCTTACTGTATGCGAAGATAAAATACAGAAGTGATCACAGCTCTTCTCATTTTAATTCACAACTATAATGAAATCCTAATCAATATCACAGTTTAACTTGGGGGAGATTTCCAAAATTACCTTAATATTGATCTGAAAACAAGAAGATAGTTTTCCAAAAATTAGTTAACATAAAATGTAGTATCCACTTCAGGAGCAGAACCCAGTGATTCATCTCTTACATACAATACCCAGTGCTCATCACAAGTGCCCTTTTTAATGCCCATCATCCATTTAACCCACCTCCACTCTAGCAACCTTCAGTTTGTTCTCGTATTTAAGACTCTCTCTTAATAGAGGGGGTTTGCCTCCCTCTCTTTTTTTTATCTTGTGTTTCTTTCCCTTCCCCTATGTTCGTCTTTTTTGCTTCTTAAATTCCACATATGAGTGAAATAATATTTATTTGTCTTTCCATGACTGACTTATTTCACTAATACACTCTAGTTCCATCCACATTGTTTCAAATGGAAAGATTTCAACTTTCTTTCTTTTTTTATCTCCGTGTAGTATTCCATTGTGTGTGTGGGGGGGGGGTATATCACACTGATTCCATGTATGAGTGAAATAATATTTATTTGTTTTTCTCTGACTGACTTATTTCACTCGGCCTAATACACACTAGTTCCATCCACATTGTTGCAAATGGAGATTTCAGCTTTCTTTCTTTTTGATCTCCATGTAGTATTGCATTGTGTGTGTGCGCGTGCATGCACATACATACATACCACATCTTCTTAATCCATTCATCAGTTGATGGACATTTGGGCTCTTTCCACAATTTGGCTATTGTTGATAATGCTGTTATAAACACTGGGATGCATGTATCCCTTCAGATTTGTATTTTTGTAAACCTTGGGGAAATACCTAGTAGTGCATTTGCTGAATTGTAGGGTAATTCTATTTTTAAGTTTTTGAGGAAACTCTATATTGTTTTCCAGAATGGCTGCACAAGTTTTCATTCCCATGAACAGTGTAAGAGGGTCCCACTTTCTCCCCATCCTTGCCTACACCTGTTGATTTTAGCCATTCTGACAGGTGTGAGGTGATATCTCATTTTAGTTTTGATTTGTATTTCCCTGATGATGAATGATGTGGAGCACCTTTCCATGTATCTGTTGTCCATCTGGATGTCTTCTTTTGAAAAAAAAATGTCTATTCATGTCTTCTGCGCATTTTTAATTGGATTCTTCATTTTTGAGAGTGTTCAGTTAAATAAGTTCTTTATATATTGCAGATATGTCATTTGCAAATACTTTCTGCCATTCCATAGGTTGCCTTTTAGTTTTGTTGGTGGTTTCCTTCACTGTACAGAAGGGTTTTTTTTTATTTTGATGAAATCCCAATAGTTTATTTGCTTTTGTTTCTCTTGCCTCAGGGGACACACCTAGTAATAAGTTACTATAGTCAATGTCAAAGAAATTACGCCTGCCTTCTCCTCTAGGGTTTTAATGGCTTCCTGTGTCACATTTATATCTTTAATCTATTCTGATTTTATTTTTGTGTATGGTGTATGAAAATGGTCCAGTTTCATTTTTTTGTATGTTGCTGTGAAGTTTTCCCAACACTATTTGTAGAAGAAACTATCTTTTTTTCCATTGGATATTCTTTTCTGTTTGGTGGAAGATTAATCGACCATATAGTTCTGGTTTGTTTCTGGTTTTATTTATTCTGTTCTATTTATCCTTTCTTTTATTAATGTGGTATATCACACTGATTTTTTGTAAATATTGAGCCACTCTTGCAAACCAGGAATAAATCCTACTTGACCATAGACAATGTTTCTTTTAATAGACTGTTGGGTTTGGTTTGTTAGTATTTTGTTGAAAATGTTTGCATCCACGTTCATCAAAGATATTGACCTGTAGTTCTCTCTTTTTTAAAATAGTTTATTGTCAAATTCGTTTCCATATAATACCCAGTGCTTCTCCCCACAAGTGCCCTCCTCCATTACCACTACCCCCTTCCCTGCTCCCATCCCCCTTCAGCCCTCGGTTCGTTTTCAGTATTCAATAGTCTCTCATGATTTGTGTCCCTCTCTGTCCTCAACTCTCTTTCCCTTTTCCCCTCCCTATGGTCCTCTGTTAGGTTTCTCCTGTTAGACCTATGAGTGAAAACATATGGCATCTGTCCTTCTCCGCCTGACTTATTCGCTTAACATAACACCCTCAAGGTCCATCCACTTTGCTACAAATGGCCGTATTTCATTCTTTCTCATTGCCATGTAGTACTCCATTGTATACATATCCCCCACTCTCTCTGTCCCTTCCCCACTCATGCTCTCTCTCTCAAAAATAAATAAACATTAAAAAAGAGAGAGAGATCCGTCACCTAATGAATGGATCTCTCTCTTTTTTAATGTTTATTTATTTTTGAGAGAGAGAGCATGAGTGGGGAAGGGACAGAGAGAGCGAGGGACAGAGATCCAAAGCAGGCTCTGTACTGACAGCAGTAGGCTTGATGTAGAGCCTGAACTCACAAACTGTGAAATCATGACCTGAGCTGAATTCAGACACTCAACTGACTGAGCCACCCAGGCCCCCCCATAGTTCTCATTTTTAATGGAGTCTTTGTTTGGTTTTGGTATCAGGGTAATGCTGGATTCATAAAATGAATTTGGAAGTTTTCCTTCCTTTTTTACTTTTTGGACTAGTTTGAGAAGAATAGGCTTCAAGTCTCCATTGAATGTTTGGTAGAATTCATTTGGTTATTTTTTTAAAAATACATATTGACTTTCATTGTGTTTGAAACTGATGACCACTACCAACACCTAGTGGCAATATAGTCCAAATTCTTGAAGTAATTATATTATTTGCTAGAATTATCACTGATTAGGTAAATATTACATTTGGAACAATGAAGTAATTGTGCCTTAGGCAGTGTTACAAAGTTCTGAAGGTTAAGTATCCTTCAATTTACCAAGTATTTAAAAATTGTGGATATTACTTTTACAAAGAAAAGCATATGAACACAGCATTTTAAATATGATCTCAAGAGATAAATGGACAATCAGTAGTTCAAGGCACATGAAGTGAGTAAAAGCTATATTAGATGATTTCATAAGCTAGGCACTTGGAGCCTAGTGTGGGACACTCAAATTACTAAAGAATTGAGATATGAAGTATTTTTTTAAAAAGCAAAGAAAATGAATCTTGCTATTTCCAAGTTTCCTTCACTCATAGGCAAAGGAAAATAGCCATTCTCCTATGTATTTGTAACAGTCAACTTTTTGAATTATGTGATTACTTTCAGAAAAGAATAAGTAGATTAACCATTTGAAAAAGATAGTTATGGATTGCTATAAGGGAAATTTGCCTCATTTTTTTGGAGAGCTTGGACTGGAATCTTATTCTAGTAATTACTATAGGCAGTGAGGAAAATGTTGGCTGGATCTAAGCATGCAGTATAAACAGTTCATCTAGCACAGTTCAAAAGTATTCCCTGAGAAAGGAGCTATCAAAGCTTTAGTGGGTTTGTTTGGATTTTGGGGTTACAGTGAAGAATACAAGTATTCTTTAGGGCAAGAGTGACCTTAATATAATACTTCAAGTACTTCTAGTCACATTAAGATGATCAAATACACTGTGTAATTACTTTATTAAGTTATCCTAGTTTGATATCATTAAACATTCAGTTTATGTAACTCCCTCTGTTCTAATTCTTGGCCCAGAACACAACTTTCTGATTATTATCAGTCTTGCCTTTCCTTTCAGGAAGAAAGTAAGCTTATTATATTGGGTTTAAGCCTTTTGGCCATTCTGACATTGATTTCTCAGGGTACATTAATAAATTGGCCTCTGATTATGATTTCATTCCCCAAATAAAATAAAGATGATACGGTGATAAAAATGGGCTTTGAGTATTTCCATTTCCCTGTAGCAGTAATTTGTCTCATAAATTAATAAAGTGATCTAATTATAATTTGGGTTTCCATGTAGGTTAGCTATAAGGAGAATTCACAAATCAGGCAAACTCAAGTATTACTGTTCCTACAACAATTATTTCTTATTGTATATTAATGAGTTGACATTATGTTTTGTAGATGATTCACTTGAACTTGTTAATGTTAGTCAGCCCCTAAGAAATGGATTTGTTCTCAATATACTAACTGAACCAAACCATCTAACTGAGCCTATAAGCTAAAAAACTAGATTTTGGAGGGGATAAACTTATCAGGGCAATTGATGTTTTCCCTAGAGTCTGCTGGGGATTTGATTTTTTTTTCCCTCTGAGACCAAAAAGCAGATTGATGCAAATCCCACAATACTGCAGTATTCCAAATATAATGCTCATATTCTTGAAAAACAAACAAACAAAACCTATGGCAGACAAAGTGACTCTCATAAAATTATAATCAAGGCAGCTCATTGTTTAAGCACATGCTTCCCACTTAACCACAACACAGAATTTCTGAACCCCTGATATTCTTCCAGGAATCTAACCTAGAATTTGGTGAAATAAGATTGTTTTCTGAACTTAGTGAAGCTAACAAAATTTATCCAGGATTCTTGGATATGATGCTCATGACTTTTTATGTACAGTTTTCGAAAATATATCTTAAGATAAATTCAAATTAGGAGAGTTAAGCATCTGGATGATGACATTTTTCTCCAACCACAATAGAATTACATTTATTGATTTGCTCTTTGTAGTTATGCCATCTGTTATCGTTGAGCACTCTGATAAGAACAAGTTTTCCAAAGTTTATTCTTGTAAGACAAGAAAAACAAAACTTGACTTTAAGGAGTATGGATCCTTACATTACATCCTACTTACGATTTGGATATCATTTACTGCATTAGATAGTATACTGTATATGATGAACACTCATGCAATTACGTTGCCTAGCTCTCAGAACAAGACATAATGTCATCTGAGAGGCAGATTTACATTTATCTTATAGACACTAACTCATATAATTAATTTCAATGATATCTACCAGAAAATATAAAACCAAAACCATGGATCATTCCTAGAAAACAAATAAAAAGATTTCAAAGTATACAATGCACATAATAATCATAATAATTAACCCAAGGATAAGACACTAAACAATGATAAAAGTATATACACAAATATGTTTATCTCATTTTTATAATAGTTTTTATATTATGAAGAACAAAAATGATAAATTATCTACATGTACTATAGAGTAATAGTACACTAAAGTATATAGATAGCATGGAATACTCTGTAATGATTAAAAACTATGTCTATAAGAGTTTTAATGCCATGAGAAATCCCTAGAATTATAATGTTAATTAACAAAGGCAATACACAAAAAAATCACTATATGACTTTAATAATCTAAGTTACATAAAAATCTCAAATAAAAATATGGGGACAGGGGTTAATAATATTGTATATCTTGCAGGACTGTTGTGAGAACAAAAAGAATATGAGAATAGAGAAGTTAGTATGATAGTTCCTACAACATAAACACTCATTAAGTGTTGGCTTTCATGATTGTGCAAATATAAGTGAATGCCCTTCTTAAAACATGTAGAACACAGCCATTATCAGTAAGGTGGGTGCATATAAGGACCACTTACCTAAAAGCCTTAATCGACAGAGGAAGAAAACCATCATTTACCAGAGTAAAGGTAATGTTCTCCAGGACAATTGTCTCAGCTGGATGTGTGTACAGAACAAGAGGATGCCACTTAAGCAGCTGGTACAAGGACTTGAAATGGAACATTTACTTAAAAGAATGCAAAACTAGATTGAAGGCACAGCACTGAAGACAGAATCTGCCAAGATCCTGGGTTCACAGGAAACATAACTGAGCAGACCAAAGGGTTGTAGCAGACATGAAGATGTCAAAATTCTTTTGATGAGAACTGAAGTCAGCTCTCTGACATGAAATAATACAAAATTAGTAGGCCACTGTAGTTTGAAATCCATTCATTCTCATGTTTATTCACTCATAACCTGTAAATGGTACATGACTGGTAAAGTCATCTTTGAAGTTTTGGGGATATTCTAATGGAAAAAATAAAATCAAGAGACTAATGTCCCTGTCCTTATGGAGCACACATTCTTCTAGGTGAGAACAAATACACCAGGTGACGTTAAACCATATGGAAGACAATAGAGTACAGAAGGGAGTTATACAGTGCAACAAGGGAATTGATGTTTTCAGAGGAGTGGCCAAGGGAGCTTCACAAAGAATGACGTTTTGAGACAATTGTTGGACAAAATGGGGGAGAAAACTGTGCTGATATTTGGAAGAACACTAGTTCACATGAGTTTGAAGGAACTGTAAGCGTCCGGGCAT
Organism: Suricata suricatta; assembly: GCF_006229205.1. Classification (NCBI taxonomy): domain Eukaryota; kingdom Metazoa; phylum Chordata; class Mammalia; order Carnivora; family Herpestidae; genus Suricata; species Suricata suricatta. The sequence goes on along the minus strand of NC_043704.1, from coordinate 15,756,019 downwards.
TGATGGGGAGAATGTGGCTGGCATATTTAGAGAAGTACCACAGTGAGGGAAGGAGTTGGGGAGCGGCAGATGAGGAGGTACATTTAGAGGCCATTGGAAGAATCTGACTTTTACCCTGAATGGAGTGGGGTGAGTAGCAAGTGAAGTTATTTAGAAAAGAACACTATGGTCTTACATGATTTATATCCCTTTCTCCAGCTTTCATTCCATGCCTGCGGGAATAAGAAGAGCGCACTAATTCCCAGACAGGTCCAGCTCTCCCTGAGGGCAGGCAGCAGTAGGTTTCAGCAGCCTCCAACAGAGACTGCTGAGTGGTAAAAGCAATCAAGGAGTCACTGTGCACAATAATTGGCAAAGAGACCCAGGGAGGTCGGTGTGGAACGCTAAGAGCTTCCATTATGTGCAGCATAGACAATGACTCTGAATCTAGAGGTGGAGGTGGCAAGAAAAGATTGGATTCTGGATATATTTTAAAAGTAGAGTTAATATGACTTTTGGAGAGGTTGGATGTAAACTTCAAGAGAGAGTAGTCAAAGAACTCAAAGGCATTTGTCCTGAAAATATGGATATGCCATTAGCATATACAGGAAAGGTAGATCGAATTGTCTTTTGAACAAAGGAAGATTGAAAGTTTATTTTTAGACATGTTCTGCTCAAAATACCTATGAGATATATATGATTTATATAAAAAGTCAGAGGTATGAGTCTGGTTTTTAAATGAGGGATCTGGGCTGGAAAGAGATTTCATAGGCATGAAGATGATGTTTAGACTTCTCCGGGTAAATGAGATCACTAAGCTACAGGATGCTTTTAAAAATCAGTGAGATGACTCAGATTAATAAATACTTCAAAAGAAAGGAAGTGAGTTCTATTTGGTGAGATTCAGGAAGAGTTGTTCTGATTGGTTTATGACAATTTAAAGAAAGTCCTAACTCTTGCTTTTCCTCTTGAACTCTTTTTCTTAGTCTCTTGCAGGCACTTACCTAATATCTTCTGTGGCATGGCAAGCCAAGGTTGTCTCTTCCCAATTCTATATCTTCAACTTAGTAAAGATATAATAATCTTATAACTTTTCATTTTTTGGTGAAGAAAGAGATGGAGGAATTTCTAGCCAGCTTGTTATTTAAAATGACCTTTCTCATTAATAAACTTGCAATTTATTATGTTAGTTTCCATGTGTCTGTTTATCAATCAATAAGTAACCTTAAGTTCAACTTTCTGAGATAAGTGTTTATATGCTCTAAGGTATCCAATAAAGAACAATTGGACTATTTACAGTAAATACCAGGTACCTAAGTATTACCTCCAAAAGAAAACAAAAACACATTAAAAACTATCTCTTTGGCTATACCTTTTACTATTAAGAGAAAATTTTCACTCAGATAATCACAAACCCACAGATGCAAATAAATATCAATGAGAGAAATAACTAAAAGTAAAGTGTTGTCATGATGTCAATATCAGATGACACTTAATGAAAAATAAGACTAAAGAATTTTTACAGTAGATATTAAAAGAGAACTTCTTGAATGTGTGAAGGGCACATAAGAGGTAAAAGTTAAATTTTAAATAAAATGGAAGCTATCTGTGTTTTCAATTTTCGAAAAACAGTTTGCTCATTCTGGTGGATGAAGTTGAAATCCTATAGTTCTACATGTTGTAGGTGAGGATTTCCTGTCAAAGTGAATGTAAATCAGAAGATATAAAGCAACTTAGAGGTAAAAGCAAAGGTTCAAAGATAAATGAATCCAGAGGTTTAAGCTACACAATAAGATTTTAAGTAGAATCCACAAGACCAACATGTTCCAAAGTAGCATGGCTGTCAGAAGCTGCATCTACATCCACCACAGCTGAAGTCAAATCTCCATCCAAAGCTACAGCTCCGGCCACCAGGGTACTTGCCAGAGTAGCATGTGGTTTTTGGAGTATCTTATGCGAACCTCCTACATAAGTCCTTTTTACACTCACTTGTAGAAGGAACATGAGGTAAGCATTCTTCACTGTCTTAGACTAATTGTATGGTATGGGGGAGATGTCACTAATATATTTCTTCAGACAAGATAAGGTTTTAAAGCTCATTAAAATTAAAGGTTACTTTGCTCTCATACCATATCAAAGTAAACAACTTTCTGACAAATTTACTTGATACAAGAACTTTGGTGACAAAAGGGATGGTTGGATATGGGGTTAATATGCTTCATTTTCACTTCTGCTCATAATCCAACGTCAGAAAAACAAAAACAGCCTCATTTTACCATTAGAGGCATCATTGGAAGGTTTATTAAAGAAACAAAGTCATCTTTAACATTACTGCTACTTGCACCCTCTCCTATATTCTTCCTGTGTTCCAGAAGCTGAGATCATACAAATTAACAGTCTGAGAAAGACAACTAGCATCCATTATATAGGAAACACAGCGAAACTAATTGCTTTCTTACAAACTCCCACCTAATAAAATACTATAGCACCAGGAAATCTTGGAATGACTTAAACTTTGTCTGTCTGAGCTATCAAGAACTTATCACATTCTTTGGCTATGTTTTCTTTAACAAATTTTATAATGAGATGTCACAGAAGAGGCACATGTCCAATGCAGCAATATCCTACATATCTAAAAAGAGATCTAGATCTCCATGAAATTGAACTATTATAAAAGAAAATACATATTCTACTTATATTTTACATAAAACAAGTGTCTGGAAACAATATGTGGGTCATTAGCTTGGAATATCAGGCTAGTATTAATAAAAATGGTAACATATCTTGAATATGTACTATATACCAGGCGCTATGCTAAGTCTTTTGTATACATTATCTCATTTAATTCTCAACACTCTGAAGCAGGATGTGTATCTTTTCCATTTTATAAAAGATTAAATTGCTAGTAAATTTCCCCAAACCTCACAAGTAGTAAATATTAGAATACATGAACGTTATCAGACTGTTTCCAGATTTCCACTATCCATCACTCCATTCTATCACCTACAAGAACAAAGAGCAATTAATCCAGTAAAGAGACACTGACTCTGACAGTAATGACATAGCATTATTACATCCTTTATACCTTCATTTTGTTAACTATGTTGTTTTTAGTTTTAATTTAGTGAACTTCTGTGCCTAAGTTTCATTCTAACACTCAGGTGCATATAATTACATCACTAAGCCCTATAACAGAAACAGAAGGAGGAGATGAGACTGGAAAAATCAAGCAAAAATGATTGAGTGTGGATGAGTTTAGATGTCCTGCTGGAACATTTAAGCAAGATCCTACTAATAAATCTTGTCCACACTAAAGTGTACATTCATTGTGTCTGGACTACCCAAGACACAGAACAAAAAAGGAGTATCTTCCTGGAATACAACTTTTACTCAAATCTTTGAATGAACTTCTAAGTGATTAAAATCCTAAGTAATTTATGATACTTATGTTTTTTTAAAGTGTTTTAATGTTAATTCATATTTGAGAGACAGATAGGGACAGAGTATTAGCGGGAGAGGGACTGAGAGAGAGAGAGGGAGACCCAGAATCCGAAGCGGGATCCAGGCTCTGAACTGTCAGCACAGAGCCTGATGTGGGACTTGAACTCATGAACTGTGAGCTTACCACTTGAGCCTAAGATGGATGCTCAACCTACTGAGCCAGCCACGTCCCCCTGATACTTATGTATCTTTTAGATTTTATATTATTATATACAAATGTAATGCAAAATCTGAAAAAGAAAAAGGAAAACATAAAATCTCAAAAGTAACTATAAATACCACGCTTGGAATGAGTTGTTCAGGAGATGATCCCAGGTATTGCATGGTTCTGATCTCAAACCCTATTTAATTAATTCACTTAAAAATTATTTATTGAGCCCCCATTATGTGATAGACAGTGTTACTTTGGAATTGGTGATACAGCAGAAACAAGATATACCTTGTTTTTATGGATCTTACGTAATCTTCCCTTTGAAGTCTCATTGTGGAAAAGTTTGAAAAGCTATGAGTGAGGTACATGATAGACTTTAGAAAATATTCTCTAGAGAGGGTGCAGGAATAATGTCAAAAGACAGACAAGGGTCTATGTCAATAGTCCAAGTGGAAAATGATGCATTTTAGACTAGGGACATGACAATGAAGACAGAGATAATTTTATGATATGTTTTGAAAATACAACCAATAGAAATTGATAATGGATTCAAGTCAGGGGTGAGAAAGAAATTATTTTCAACAGATTCCAGGGTTTTGGCATGATAAATTTGGAGGAAGTTATTGTGTCTTCTGAGACCTAAAATATTGGTGTAAGATTAAGGATATTAGTAAAAGATTCTGTTTGAAATGTCTAAATGTGTCTTTGATAAGATGGTAATTAGATATGCAAGTCATGTTGAGAGGTCAGAGCAAGCAATAGATGTGTGGAGTGTGTTGCATGTAGTCAGTATGTAAAGCAGAGAGGGTGGCAGACATTACTGAATGGAGAGGATGCTGTTGCTATATCACCCAGTTCCCCCTTACCAGTTGGGGCACCCATTGCAAAGCCCTGTGTTGGCCCACAGCTGTCCCCTTCTTCAGAGAATTGTCCTCAACTCCTAAAAGCCACATCTCCTTCAGATGTATCTCTTCTTCAATGAAAAGCAGCCCACAGCCTGTGGTTAATTGATATGGAAGCACAAGGGTCAGCCTTCCTGCCTCAAAGGAAGACAATTCTGGGGTACTCATTGTATTTTATCAATTCCTGTGAGATCAGTCAGAGGCTAGACTTCTGCTTCAAGCACATAGTAGTTTAGCCTTCTTCCATGAGCTATTCTGCTTCCTTGCTGTATTTGAGAATTCTCCTTGCAAAGTACCCTAATAAAGCACTTGTCTACAAGTCCCATTCTCAATCTCCATTTTGGTGTCTCCTGTTCCAAGAAAACTATGAAGAAAGTACAAAGGAGAGACTGCCCAAGAGAATATCCACAAGGACCCAGAAAATAATGTAGATGAGTGAAGGAAAGTATAGGCTATGGTGGATCAAATTTCACATAATCAAGGGATGTTTCAGTGGTGTTCAGGACCAAAAAAAATAGACAGAGTTGGTTAAAATATGGGCACCTGATTATTTTGAGAAAATTGCCTCTGATAGGAAGTAAAGAAATGAGTTCTAGGGAATTGGTATCTATAGTGGGTATTATTTATTCTTTTTGCAAGAGTTTTATGTTTGTTATTGGCATATTTGTATGTTACATATTCCACATTTTACATATCTGATAATATTTGAATTTCAGGAGGATACAGAAGATAGAGAATGTGAAGGCACTGGAGATTTAATATGAAAGGCACAAGAGAAGCAAAGCTCCTAATAAGGTAAGAGGTAATAGCATACAGAAAAGTGGAGAGATCAAGTTCAGGTAAGTTTAAGAATGTATCCTCTTTGGAAAAGTGAACAAGTGAACAAGTCCTACAAGACTATGAGAATCCTGTTAGATGAGACAGTCCATTGTTCACTTCCCCCCCGGTTCAGGATAGTTCCTGACAGAGAGCTCATACTCAATAAATGTTTGGCAAATTAATAGCGGAATCAATTAAACGTGACAATAAGAAAAGACGTACTATTTTACGGCAGTACCATTCACCTCAAGGTGAGTCTAGGAAGTTGATGATTTAATCTATTCAGCTGTGATTAACAGCCACAGCCCTGTTTGCAAAAGGAGTGATGTTTGTATTCACACTCTTGAAAAAAAATGCTGAAAACACATTACACTTCAGCTTCACCAGTGATTCAAAGATTTAAAATATGGTCATGTCAATATTAAGTCTTTCTCTTTCTCTCATTCTCATGGAATCTCTTCGAGTCCATTCACATTGAATGTCTTCCAGTTATTTTAACTCAAGATGTTTTCTATTTCTCTCCTGTTTTTTCCTTCCAGAACCCACAGCTCTCTTGCCATCATTTCTTTTACATACACACATGCGCACACACACAGAGGACCCACCTACTTCATCCAGCACTCTTCCCACTCACTTACTTTCTTCCAGGAAGATTCCATCTCCCCACAATCTATGGTCCCAGGATATCTTATGCTATTCTAAGAATTACAAATATCAAATTGTAATATAATCACCTAATAGATAAAGGGTACCTCCCCAGGTAGAGATAGAAGAGAGAACATTTCCGTATCTTCCAAGAGGAGAGAGACCATATCCCTCTTATGTATCTATGAGGTCTGGATGATAACATGAATATAGCAAGCAACCATTCCACAAGTACTTGTGTCATTAAACCAAATTGACTTCAAAGTGTCAATAGTATTATTGGTCATGAAAATACAAGCATAAAAACACTGATGCAAAATTATTGCAATAAACAAATATAGATAAAAATAAAATTATCTTTATAAATCACATAATATTTAATTAAAAAAACAAGAACTTCTCACACAAATACTATTAACTGGCAATGTGTGGGATTATTAGAATAGTACAATTTGAAAAAAAACTTTGAGATCATTCTTGTTTAATCCATAGTCTATATAGTTGGTTCTAAAGCAAGTCAACTGTGAATCTAGATTGGCTGTTTATCTTTTGATACCGTTGATGAGTTGATGAACATGGGGAAGGAACTAGCACTTCACAGGAAGATGAATCCAATAGGCTGAGTGATTTAGAGGTTCTTCAGTAGATCTTGTATCACCAACATCTGCCGCCACCCTTCTTGTGGCACCCTTTAAGTAATGTCCTCCAGAGTTGCATCAGTAGCCACCATAGCCATGACAGACACAGCCAAACCTATAGGCCACACATCCATAATAATACATGGTATTCAGGAGCGCAAGGTTAATTCAAAAAACAGAGTTAAGTTCATGAGTTTGAATGTCCTTGTCTGCATGTGGCCTTTTATATGCTCAGTAGTGACTATAGCAAACCACAGACACACCTGGTGCCCTAATGGTATGACCTGAATAACCCATCATTTCTAAATTCTTCTGTTTCCCCCCTGCAGACAGTTCAGCACATCCACACTGTGTCTTCCTGACACCCTATATGACAACCCTATTGTGATTATTTGCTTATATTCTTGTCTCACATAAGAAACTATGAGCTACTTCAGGGCTCATAGACCCTAGGTGACCCATCCCCATACCCTATTGTCTCACCAAGTGTCAGGTACAGGGTAAGTACTTTGATATTTGTTGAGTGAATTAATGGATGAATGGTTGGATGAATGGATGGATGGATGGGTGGACAGGGTACAGGGTAAGTACTTTGATATTTGTTGAGTGAATTAATGGATGAATGGTTGGATGAATGGATGGATGGATGGGTGGACAGATGGATGGATGGACAGATGGTGGATGAAGTTTCACAAGAAATGTATTAATTGATCTGAATATTTTTAGATAAATAAAATTCTTTATACTAGGTACAAGTTCTTTATACTAGGTAACTCATATTAACTACTTTCTATAGTTAAATTCTGTGAACTAAATCATTTGTCCACAATGAGATTTTTTCTTCAGTTAAATTTACCAACTGTTTTCAAAGGATCACATATATTCAGCTTACTCCATTTTGAGTCATTTCTTAATAATACCTGAGATCACAGAATCAGATACATCACCAGTGGGAAAATGTGATAGTACTGCAATTCTGTGGGGTGCATAAAAAGCTATGCTACAGATTCCGCATTATATTTGTAAACAATATAGTGCACATATGTGTCTGATGTCTCACACGTCCTACTACTTAAATTAAAACATTTTTCTTTTTTGCCAGAAGGAGTGCCTTGTCAGTGAGGCTGCTGAAGAGGATGACAGACTGAAAGGGCTCTATGAATAAATTCCATCAGTTGGCACAGAAGTGATGTTGGTAGAGCTCACACGTCAGGTACAATGAATCTCACTCTCCTGCTGGCTTTGAACTGTTAAAAACTTTTGTCAGTGTCCACAACTATTGTGGAACTAACAGCTGTAGGGCATTGTTTGTTTCTTGTCTCATTAAATGTCACAAAATCTTAAGAAACAGACATAGCCCTAATTTGGATTATCACACAATTTATATTTTATTGATTAATTTTGTTAACTCCTTTATTCATTTAGGAGCCAAACTTCTGTTTTAGAAATTCTGCTTAATGCTGAGAATACGGAAATAAACAAGGCAAGACAAGACAAGGAATTTATAATCACTATGTATATCTCTTGAAAAATTAGGTTGTTTTGTAAATCTATGCCTTTTTATATGCTATCCCCTTACCTGGAATAACCTTCCATCTTGTTTTTATCTGACCACCATCACTGTCATAGAAAACTCAGTCTGTGTGTCCTTACTTCCGGATGCTTTACCTTACCATCAGTCTGATGTCTCCCTTTTATGATCCCACTCTACCCCTCATAGTCACCTCTCTTGGAGCGCCTACTGCAGTGTATACTCATTTGTCTAACTCACTCGGACATCAGCCCATTCAGGGTAGGGGTTATGTTTTATCTCTCATTTTTATAATAGGTGTTCAGTGTACATAATGTGTACAAATTAATGAATGAATTTATTAATGAATTAATACATACTATTCAAGTAGACCTCAAATAAACAACCATAATACAAATGCTAAGTTCTATAGGAAAGAAAGGTTAGGGTTCTATGGTTGATGACTGAAGAAATGAATGGGGCCTGTCAATGTGACTAAGTATGTTGTGTATAAGGCAAACCAGGAAACTCTCCTCAGATGATGTGATGCTCAAGCCGAAACTTACCAATTGATTCAGACATTGGCAGGCAGACAGATGGAAGAGGCATTGCCACAGATGGCATCAGTTATCCAGACAGGTCTGTGAAGAATGTCACAAACAGAAAATTCTAAGTAGGGAAAACAGGATAAAACAGTTACTGGCATATGAGGGACTAGCTGGAGATGGTATTAGATACTAACCCAGGGGCTGCATCATAACGGAATTTATGCCCTGCTTATGAGATTGCACTTTGTGTGTTTAGTAAAGGAGCCCAGGATCAAGAGCAGACCTCCAGCTGACAGACAAAGAACAGCCCTCTGAGTATACGGGTAAGAAACATTATCAAAGCAAGAGAATGAAATTAGGAAAAGCATATAATGGAAACCAAGCAAACAAGTGGTCATCAGCACCAAATCCCATAAAACAGAGAGGACAAATGTGAGACTTGTCAAGGCGACTGCATAATTAACGGGCTGCTGGTGACATGAGGGAGAACAATCCTTGGCTTATAGAGGGTTGGAGACAGGTTAGAGCTGAGTGAAGATTGAAAGGCATCAGAGGAAACTATTTAAAACCTCAGATATAAAAGAAGTTGAGGGAAAGCTAGCCAGGGGTGATCCGGTGCTGAGACTGGTTTTTTACTATCAAAAGACTTGAGCATGTTTATATACTAAAGGGAAGGTGTAGTGGAAAAAAGGAGCTGGAAATATAGTAACAGAGAGGATAATTTATCAAACAAGTTGCTAAAGGTGATGGCATTTGACGCAAAATGGAAGAATGATTTTTTGGACAGGAGGGAGGATATGGTTTCCTCTGAGACTAAGATAAAAGGCTAAGAAGCAGGTGGAAATGTAGATAAGTGTGTGGGAAGAGAGTTGATAGAGTTTTCCCCTGATAGATTCTCTTTTCTCTGTGAAATATGAAGCAAGAGTTACAGACAGAGGAGGGCAGAGGCAGCATTGAGCACTAAGAGGCTTTAAGGCTGATGGTGAAGGGTAGAATAGCTGGGGGGGGGGGGCGGGGAAGAAAGGGTTCTGAGAATGAATGAAAGGTTGATCAAGCAGCACTGGGCTCTTGGCCCAAACTCAGAATGTTGTGAACACATGTGGCGCCACCCCATGTGACACTGGGATTTCCTCCAGCAGCAGGTGGGAGCCTGAGTTTGGAGTAGAGAAGACATGTATTAATGCACAGATGACAATTTATAAGGTAGACAGATAGAAGGAGAAAAGAGCTTGCTGAAAGAAAGGTAATGGATGAAACAAACTGTAGATAGAAGGCCATATAGTTTGCTGTCCACACTAGTACACTTGAATATTGAAGGTGGCACTATTGTGAATAATCCCAAGACAGGGCAAATGGGTGAAGCATCTGACTCTGGCTCAGGTCATGATCTCACAGTTCATGAGTTTGAGTCCCATGTCAGACTCTGTGCTGACAGCTCAGAGCCTGGACCCTGTTTCAGATGCTGTGTCTCCCTCTCTTTCTGCCTTTCCCCTGCTCGCACTCTGTCTCTCTCTGTCTCAAAGATAAATAAACATTTAAAAATTTTTAAAAATAGAATAATCCCAGGACAATAGATAGGAACCATAGCATATCTCAGAAATTATGTGAAAAACATAACATTAAAATGAGATGGTCCAGAAAAAAAATTATATTGACTGTCTAGAATGAAATGGTATGCCCTTAAGTGAGGTATGAAAAATTGAAAAAATATAAGAGAATTAGGAACATTGGTTTCATCTTTAGAAAAGGAGCACCTTCCAAGACTGATAAGTGTGGATCTGAGCGTGATTTGCTAGTTGAGCAAACATGACAGGGGTATCAAGGAATTTTGAGGCAAGAGTGTTTAAATCAGTGTCTGCATAAACATGTGATTTGATGGATTAAATGTAAGAATAGAATTCAGTGTGAGGTGCCATGGGCTTCGAAGCTTTCGAGTTAGACACTCTGACAGTGGCATATGACACATACCAGAAAGGATGGCAAGATGCTGAGCCAAGAGAAGTAAGGACTTAGGGACCTGCAAAAGTGGTCTGATAGAGCCAGTGAGAGAAAAGTCATCTTTAGTGTCCTCCAAGACACTCGGCCAGAGATGGCCATCTTTACCCATCTACCAAGCATAGAGAACACAGAGGCAACCAGCCAAATAAGATTGTTCTGTCCTCTTACTCTCATTCTTCCCTACCCTTTGATTCAGTGCAGGGAAAAAAAAGTAGCTAATAAGTGGCTACAGATGTTAGCTTTAAAAATACAGTAGAGAACATGGGGTGCCTGGGTGGCTCAGTCGGTTAAGCCTCTGGCTTCAGCTCAGAGCCTGGAGCCTGCTTCTGGTTCTCTATCTCCTCTCTCTGCCCCTCTCCCTCTCATGCTCTGTCTCTCTCTGTATCAAAAATAAATAAAACATTTAAAAATTAAAAAAAAATACAGTAGAGAACAAAACAATCATGTGCCACATCCTTTTCCTACACCACAAGTTTGTTTCTTTTTTTTCAATAGTTTATTGCCAAGTTGGTTTCCATATAACACCCAGTGCTCTTCCCCACAAGTGCCCCCTCCATGACCATCATCCCCCTTCCCCTCTCCCCCTCCCTCTTCAGCCCTCAGTTTGTTTTCAGTATTCAGGAGTCTCTCGTGATTAGCCTCCCTCCCTCACCAGTCTGTTTCAAGTGAAACATTGTTTCTTACAATTGTGTCTTGGATCATCTTATCTATAAAATTAAAATGACATTTTCAATTGCTTTATAGGATTCTATAAAGTATGACATGAGTTTATACAGGCAAACACTTAGATTTCCACAGAGTTATGTAGGTGTTAACATTCATCAGAAAAAACATAAGCATCACCACCACCATCCTCCTCCTCCTCCTCATGACATTAGAAGTTGAATGTGGAATCTAAAAGTCTTTTCCCCTTGGAACATGGGGGACTCAGTTGGTAAAGTGTTCGACTCTTGTTTTCAGTTCAGGTCATGATCTTACGGTTTGTGAGTTCCAGCCCTGGGTTAGGCTCTGCACTTACAGTGCTGACCCTGCTTGGGATTCTCTCTCCCTCTCTCTCTGTCCCTCCCTTTCTCTCTCTCTGAACAAATAAATAAACTTTTTAAAAAAATGAAATAAATAGAAGCCTTTCTTCCTCACTAACCTAAAATGCTTAATCTAAAATTTTGCATGCTATGCACATAGGCACTGTATCTGAATGTGCTATGAAAACTAAAAGTCGATGTAGAAAGGGCTAGAAGAAAAAGTAGCAATAGGAGAATAGACTAGAAGGAAGGAAGTAGAGAACAGACTGACATGTGTTTGGGGCGCACTTGACTGGAAGGGCTCTTGTTTAAGTGGACACTAATGAAGCTTGCTACATAAACAGCTCACCACATGCAAATGTATTTGGACAAAACGACAAAACTTTCACCACAGAAGCATCTGTAACAACACGTAAAGGTACAGGGTGGTGAAAAGTTTTACTGTTCCCCTAAAATCTCTTTCTTCTTTGTAAAACAACTATATATTCCCAAAACCACTGCTGCTGGGCTTGCCATGTGACAGGTCTGGAATATGAGGAATATGAACAGCTGTGACTTGTGTCACATATGAACATGCCCATTCAAAAGCATCACAAATTTTGCCAGTAATTCCATTTTTCCTCTTTGCAGCAAAAATGCCCTCATGTTCCTTGGGAATTTTAAGTTGTGTAATATTTAGATATAAAACATAAATGTTCCATTTATTTTTACCCTTCCTATTTCATAAGAAATTAAGGAAATTTATTTGATGATCTAAAAGTGAAGTTAATTATGTAAAGTTTTTAACAATTTAATCATTTATAATTCTTATTTATGGGATTTCTAAAAAGTCAGTTACAGTATATTTACCTCTGACACTTTAAAAAGAAGTTGACTGATGGAAAAAAAAACAGAAACAGAACAAGGCACAATAATGCATTCTGCTTTACAACATCTTCATCTGGGGCACCTGGGTGGCTCAGTTGGTTGAGCGTCCAGCTTTGGCTCAGGTCATGATCTCACGGTTTGTGGGTTCGAGCCCTGCATCGGGCTCTGTGCTGACAGCTCAGCGCCTGGAGCCTATTTCAGATTCTGTGTCTCCTTCTCTCTCTGACCCTCCTCTGTTCACACTGTCTCTCTCTGTCTCTCAAAAAGTAAATAAAAGACATAAAAAAATTTACAACATCTTCATCTGAAGTCACAGATTTATTTGCTGCTTGCCAGGTGATTATAAATAATAATTTTACCAAACATTTTACACTACATAACACGGGTTACCCATGTTTTCCCATCCTTCACTGAGAACTTTCCCATTTGCCAACAGCATCAACCTGAAGCCAGTGACACATGGTTTCTTTTTAAATACATTAACATTTCTCTTCTTATTACAATTTCTGCATTAGCCAGTTTTGTAGAGGTGACAATTTCATCACAGAAGATTACAAAAACAGAATGCTTCTCATCCATGCTATAAGTTTGGGTCACCTGCTACTTATGAAATAGGAAGGGTGAAAATAAACAGAACATTTATGTTTTATATATAAGTGTTACAGAACCTAAAATTCCTAAGGAACATGATTGTAAGAAAAATAAATAGTTAAGAAAAAGCTGACATCCATTTTGCTCAGGTTGAATTATACAGAGTTAGAAATGAATGGATGCAAGATCAAAACGAAGGATCTTATTGAGGTTAATAAGACCATACTTCTTCTCTCTTGTATGGAATGTGTTTTAATTTTAATTCAAAAAAAGTTTAAAGTTGATTTACAACTAATTTTTAAATAAATAAAATTTATAATTAGAAAAATCCTAGTTAATTTAAAAAATACTATATTAAAAGGCAATAAAACCTTTACACATTTACATCATCTTACAATAATCAGTGCTGGCATTATAATGCATATGCTTCCTGTAGTTTTCTATTTTTATATTAGAATTTTAAAAATTATTTAACATATTTTGAAAATATTACACACATTCTTATGCTAAACTTTCCACTTGCCATTACTTAGATACTATTTTCAGATGGCATCAATATTTTCCAAATGTTCATTTAAATAACTATGTAAGATTTCCAAAGTATTTCATGATTTTAAGATAAATTCTATATTGTGGATATCATTCTGTGTCAGACTACAGGGTATATCCTTCTGGGAAAAAAGACCTACTGTCATCACATTAAATCATGTTATTCTGTTTAATTTAAACAGATGAACATCTGTGACAGTTTTTTGTTCTTGATTAGCATGCTGCTCCAAAATGGGTATGTCCTTCTCCCAGAAGATAAAAAACTTCGGAAGAGAGGACAATGTAATACTTGCAGATTAACTTTTTTATTAGAGATTTTTTTAACATTCTTATTTTTATTTGTGTGTGAAGAAGAGAGAGAAAGAGAGAGAGTGGGAGCGCAGAAGAGAGGTGGAGGGTAAAAGAGAGAGAATCTTAAGCAATCTCCATGCTCAGTACAAAGCCTGATGTAAGGTTCAACCCCATAGCCCTGGGATCATGTCTGAGCCAAAATCAAGAGTCAGATGCTTAACCAACCGAACCACCCAAGCGCTCATCTATTAGAGAATTTTTTTTTTTGCTCCATAATATTTTATTGTCAAATTGTTTTCCATACAACACCCAGTGCTCTTCCCCTTAAGTGCCCTCCACCATCACCACCACCTCTTTTCCCCCCTCCCCCTTCCCCCCAACCCTCAGTTCATTCTCAGCATTCAATAGTCTCTCAAGTTTTGCATCCCTCTCTCTCCCCAACTCTCTCTCCCTCCTCCGCTCCCCCTGGTTCTCCATTAGGTCTCTCTTGTTTT
>NC_043704.1:15717470-15741414 GCF_006229205.1 Suricata suricatta | reverse complement strand
TTAAGTGCCCTCCACCATCACCACCACCTCTTTTCCCCCCTCCCCCTTCCCCCCAACCCTCAGTTCATTCTCAGCATTCAATAGTCTCTCAAGTTTTGCATCCCTCTCTCTCCCCAACTCTCTCTCCCTCCTCCGCTCCCCCTGGTTCTCCATTAGGTCTCTCTTGTTTTCCTGCTAGACCTATGAGTGCAAACATATGATTTCTGTCCTTCTCTGCCTGGCTTACTTCACTCAGCATGACACCCTCAAGGTCCATCCACTTTCCTATGAAGGGCCATATGTCATTCCCTCTCATTGTCATGTAGTACTCCATCGTGAATATATACCACATCTTCTTGATCCATTCGTCAGGTGATGGACATTTAGGCTCCTTCCATGTTTTGGCTATTGTTGACATTGCTGCTATGAACATTGGGGTACATGTGCTCCTATGCATCAGCATTTCTGTCTCTCTTGGGTAAATCCCCAGCGTGGAGGTTCCTCAAAAAACTATCCATAGAACTCCCTTATGACCCAGCAATAGCATTGCTGGGGATTTACCCAAGAGAATTTTTTAAATGTTGTTTAGAATACCATACAAAGCAAGAGTATTGAAACTGAATGCCAACAAAAGGGTACACCATATCTGTCCTAAGAGAAAATAATGAAGAGGGTCTGACAAATGCCTCTCTTTAGGACTTGCACTCACTTAACTTGCAGAGACTTTAATTCCATAAGAAAGAGCAAAGAACAACTGCACATCTGTAAGATAAATAGTCCTGAGATCATCCAGGGCTAAGAAACTCTCGAGATCTACCAGCCAGAGTGAATAGTAGAAAAAAAATGGGGTCATTGAAAAGTAGACCTCTAAAGAGAGAAACTAAGTTGGGCAACATTAAACCCTACCACATTGTGCAAAGATAAAGGGATGCATAAGTAACTTGACTGCCTGCCAAAACCAACTTCCACACTATTTAAAGAAAGACAACAAAATCCACATTCTAAACAACAGGTTATTAACACTGTCTATCATGTTTTAAAAAATTACCAGACAAGCAAAGAAGCAGAAAAACACGTGTGACTATAAAACAAAATCAATCATTTAAAGTAAACCAAAAATTACAGACATAATGAAAACAACACATCATGATCTTAAAAGAGCTGTTATAAATCTGCTCAAGAATATTTAAAAAAATGAAAATGAGAAGATAAGTGAAAGATAAAAAATTGAAAATCTACATCACAAAATAAAATATCTGAAATAACAAATTCAATGGATGGTATTAAAATAAAATTTAACCATGAGAATGAGACAGAAAAGCCACTACTGGCAGAAAATAGTAGCAAAAGACATACTTGATGCACTAATTCAGATTATTTTTGCCTCATCTGACCTTTTCTTCAGCCCCCACTAGAGTGGCAATTCTACTGGGACCCCATTAAATCCATTTTCTTGCAGGTGTACCTGAAGAAGAACTCACCTATGTCCCTGCTATTTGCCTCTCACCATCAGCCAAGGTGCTTTCTTGTTGATGTTGAGATAGAGGATTCTGCAGTATCTCCCAGTGCCCACAAATGTGTACCTGGACATGTATGAGAATCAATGCCCTCTGGGGTGAAAACCTAAATTTAGTTTGATTACATTCCATAAGACACACTTGTTCAATATGTAGGTTACATCTGTTTCCTTATAATTCTCTTGACTGGCTATGGCCAAATCTTGGGCTTAGCTACCTAAAAAAATTGTGTCCTTAGAATGAGGCTTTGTTTTTAAACAAAAATTCCTGGAGGCTAAAGTCTGTGTTTTCTGCTGCAACTATTTCTGGTAGTGTATAAAGGTCTCAGGGTGGGAGATGACATTCAGACTCCAGAAAACTCCCCCTGCTCCACTACCGAAATACTGAACTCCAGCTTCTGGGCACCATGTGTTACAATGACTAGAGAAACTCACGTGGCTAAAGCTGTGGCTAAACTCTGGTTCTGGCTGTGGATATGGTTCTGGATATCACAGTCCCTCTGGCTATGGATACAGATCTGGCTATGACTATGTCTGCTGTGGCTACTAACTATGTTTTCTGTAGAAGGTGTTACTTCCCTTGCTGAAAGAATCGAACTGCAGTGCACTCTTTCCTGTAAAATTATCATTCCAAGACCATCTCTGTTTCAATGTCTCATAATCACATCAAAGACCACTGAAGAGAAAGTAGTCAGGACCTGCAGATAATGGGTAGTTTTCTTTTTAAAATTTTTTTTAATGTTTTTAACCTATTTTTGAGAGACAGAGAGAGACAGCGCGAGCAGGGGGAGAGTCAGAAAGAGAGGGAGACACAGAATTTGAAGCAGGCTCCAGGCTCTGAGCTAGCTGTCAGCACAGAGCCCAACGCGGGGCTCAAATCCTTGAATCCACGAACCGTGAGATCATGACCTGAGCCAAAGCCCGACGCTCAACCAACTGAGCCACCCAGGCACCAATGGGTAGTTTTCTTGAAAGTCCTGTTTGTTATTGAGGGGGCTAAGTTCACTCATGATGTTCCTGGGAAGTAGAAAACCTTATTTTGATCATACTCCAAGTATAAACTTACTACCTTCTTATTCTATGTTTCTATGTTAGGACAATTTCTAAATAACTGTGTTTTATTGGTCCTAACAAGTTTGTGCATCTTTTATGTCAGATGTGATATTGCCTTACATTTTTGTCTTCTATTTCTGCTACCACTTTAGAGATAGGCAGGGATTATGTTCAGCTCCTTATCCCAATTGTGTATGTCTGGATTTCCTTCTAATAAACCAATATCCATGACATTCTAAATGTTACATAACTTGAATTTCATCCTTGAAAAAATAGCTCCTTATTGGCTGACTCTTGTGTTTTTAACTCATTTTACTCAAGGGTTTGTATTAAGTGTTTGTATTTCATGATCCTAAGTCTATCCATTTTTTCTTTGCATATTAATAAATACTTATGCACTCATTAATACATCCATCCACATATATATACACAAACAAATGCAACATAAAAATACTTTCTAGAAAATGCTAATAATGAAAAAGCAAGTTGGATGGGAAGAAACAGAATGCTCACTAGTTAGGTATATAAATGAATTAGAGATTCGCTGAACAGTTCTGTATTTGGATGGTGTCATAGATAATGAAAGGGAATAGATAAGCATCAGGGACTCGGTGAAGGCAGAACCTTTAAGATTTTAAAATTTAACATTGCTTAGAAATGATCAGTAAGTTTGAAGATATAACAGTAGCAGTGACCAAAACCTAAATACAGAGAATAGAAAATAAAAGTAAAAAGACAAACAGATCTTTTGTTATCTGTGGTAAAATATGAGTGATGTACATATACATATACACATAATCTGAATACTTACATATCCAGAGAGGGCTCAGGAAGAGTATTTGAATAACAAATGGCTGAAATATTCCTAAATTTAATTTTTTAAAAAAACGATACGATAAGGGCATGTAGGTGGCTTAGTCAGTTAGACATCCAACCTTTGCTCAGCCCATGATCTCATGGTTTGTGGGTTTGAGCCCCACATTAGGCTCTGTTCTGACAGCTCAGAGCCTGGAGCCTGCTTCAGATTCTGTGTCTCCCTCTCTCTCTGACCCTTCCCTGCTTGTGCTGTCTCTGTGTCTCAAAAATAAATAAAATGTTAAAAAATGTTTAAATAAAAAAGATACTACAAACTCAAAGACTGAAGAGCTCAACAAGCATCAAGTAATAAAAACAAAAAGAAAACCAAGACAGGTTATTATCATAACCAATATCTGGGTAAAATGAAACTTTTTTTTTCATTTTCTGATTTCTTTAAATGGTAATTAACCTTAAAGTACAAATATTAAACCTTATCTATGGAGTTTATGGCATATATAAAAATAAAATTTAGAATAATAGTAAAAAGTGGGAGGAAGGAAATATACTGCTATAAGGTTAGTATATACATGTAAAGTGATATAATTACTTTTGGCATGGTGTAGCAAATTAAGATACAGACTGTAATCCTTAGAGAAGCCATTCAAATTGTAAGGATGCAGGTCTGATTCAGGTTTCCCCTCTGACCTTGAAGGCCAGCTAACACCATTAACATTTCTGGGGCGGGCCTAAAGATGGAGGTTAAGACTAGTCACACGTTACATGAGGGTCCTAGTCACGCCCTACCTGAGGGTTCTGGGTCCACTCTGTAATTGGTTAAAGTTACTGTCAATGATGTGATGCTATAATGATTGGACCCCTGTACCTGTGTCACAATTTCCTGTAACTCACCCTTCCCAAACTCATAAAAGGCCCTGCCCCGCCATGCTCGGGGCTCGCTCCCAGTGGATCCAGTGTGTTGTTGAAGTCGGTGAGCCCGAGTTTAGGCTGGCCGGGCCTAAATTTGTAATAAAGCCCTTTGCTTTTGCATGTGTGATTCGGCATCCCTGGTGGTCTCTGGTTTTGGGGGACAATAAAGAAATCTTGGGTACAACAAAATCAGAAACATAAATATATCTAATAAATCAGTGGAGGAATAAGATGGAACACTAAAAAAGTCTAAAAGAGACAAGAAAATAAGGTAAGTAAAGGAAATAACAGATGTAGTAAGTAGAAAACAAAGAGCAAGGGGCAACTGTGTGGCTCAATCCGTTGAGCATCTGACTTATTCTCAGGTCGTGATCTCATGGTTTGTGAGTTTGAGCCCCATGTTGGACTCTGTGCTGACAGCTCAGAGCTTGGAGCCTGCTTTGGATTCTATGTCTTCCTCCCTCTCTGCCCTTCCCCCATGATACTCTGTCTCTGTCTCTGTCTTTCTTTCAAAAATAAATAAACATTTTTTTTATATTTAAAAAAAGAAAACAAATAGCAAGATATCAACCCTAACACACCATGAGAATAATTACATTAATTAAAATGGTCTAAACATAACAATTAAAGATATGACCCATATCTATGCTCTAAAAGAAATCCACAACAAATATACAAATGCAGATAAATTAAAAATAAAAGAATGAATAAATATATACTATGCATATAAATTATTAACAGATAGTAAACACTGGTTTGAGGAAGTTGGAATGGCTCTATTAATATCAGACAAAAGAAGCCTCAAACCAAAAAGTAATGCAAAAACTAAATTCCTCAATCAAACACCAAATCCCTGAGAAGCCTGACCATAGCATTAAGAATGCGATAAAAGAATGTGCATTGCTGTAAGTTTATTTTATGTGTAGTATAATATTATTTTTTAAAAAGTGATAAATTAAGATGGATACTGTAATATTTGTTGCAACCAATATATAGCATTATATCTAATAAGCCAATAGAGAAGATAAAATGGAATTAATAAAACAATAAAATAAGCCAATAAAAATTAACTTATTAGGGAAAGGATAGGTTAGGAAATAGAAAACAAATAATAAAATAGTATAGAGATAAATAAAGCTGGATCAAAAATACATTACATTTGAAAGTAAAAAGATGTTAATTATAAATAAGAATCAAAAGTGGCTTATCCACAATTAGCCCACATTAAATGTAAAGACATGAGAAGACTAAGTAATAATGAAGCTGGAGCAGATATATATCATTACCAATCAGATAAATCTCAGAAAAAAGCATATTACCAAAGCTGAAGAGTAATATTTCATAATGATAGAAAAATCGATTCCTTAATAATAATTCTAAATGTGTCTGCACTTAATGACAGAATTTCAAAATGAGGTGAAGCATAAAGTAAAAAATGCTGAAGGAAAAGTGGAAAAATCCATAATTTTATCTAGAGGTTTCAAAACAATCACCTTGGCAATTGATAGAACTCAGTAGACAGAAAATCATATTTATGGAAACAGTAACTTATCAACCAAACTGACCTAATTGGCACTAACAGGGCATTGTACCCAACTATGGTTGAATGTACATTGTTTTCACAGGCATATGGAATTCTCCAAGATCAATCATAAGCTGGGCTATCAAATAAGTTTTAATAAATTAAGTTCAATAAATTAAAAGGAATAAATTCTACGGACATTAAATGAAACATTAAGAACACAGAAATATGTGGAAAATCTCCAAAATAAGGCAATCTAAATTTCATGGATGAAATATGAACCAGGAGGGAAATTAAAAAATTTTTTGAAAGAATTACAATGACAATAAAAAAAGATACTACAAATTGTGGGATTATATGTCAGCAGTGACTGCAGAATAATTTATGGCTTCAAATGGATACATTAGAAGAGAAGAAAGTTTTAAAACCAACGATTAAGCTTTTACCTTAGAAAAAGAAGAACAAACTCTATCAACTATGCAGAAGAGGGAATAAAACAGATAAAAGCAGAAATCAATGAAATAGAATAAAATAGAATAAGATCATGAAACTAACATTAAGATTTTTTGAAAAATCTTAAGCTAAATAGATAGTTAAAAAGAGTTACAAATTTACATTATCAACGTTTAGAATAAAAGTGATGATGACATCACCACAGATTTATAGACATGGTTATATATACAGGGATGGGTGAATAATCTTGTAACAATAAATTTAACAACGTGAATAAAATAGAAAAATTTCCTGAAAAACTCACATAATCAAACTAGTGCAAAATCAATATGAAATCTAAATAGCCTTATATCTTTAAAATATCCACATATATATTTTTTAATGTACACAAACACACACAACATTCAGGCCAAGATTCTTAAATGATAAATTATATCAAATATTTCACTTTAAAATATCTATGTCATATTTTTAAAAAAATTTTAATGTGTATTTATTTTTGAGGGAGAGAACGACAGACAGACAGAGTGGGGGAGGGGCAGAGAGAGAGGGAAACAGAATCTGAAGTAGGTTCCAGTCTCTGAACTGTCAGCACAGAGCCTGATGTGGGGCTTGAAGTCAAAAACCATGATATCATGACCTGAGCCAAAGTCTGATGAGCTACCCAGGTGCCCCTATCTATGTCATACTAAAGGAGGGGGAACATTTTCCATGACAATACAGAAGACCAATATTACCAAACAAAAATGCTTTAAGAAAAATTTGCCTAATAAATGTTTGTCAAATAAAATTAAAGTAGGAATGCAAAGTTTGTCTACCATATGACAATCAATATATTTCACCATATGAACAGAATAAATAAGGCAAAATATATTAACAATCATCCCAACAGATGCAGAAAAATCACTTGAAGAAATGAATTCACACTCATGTTACCCAGAGGTAACCACCATTGTCATTGCTATCACTGATAATTAGTTTTTCCTGTTCTTTAGCTTCCTATGACTTTATATAAATAAAAGCATATGGACTGTATATGACACACTCAAAAGACTCATTCAGGCTGACCTTTTAAATGAGATGATCTCTGTTGTGGGGGTTCGGGTTATATGGCACATCAACCAGCTGCATAGAGATTCTTATCTGTGAGTGAAAAGGAGAAGTAGGAATGTACGATGTAAGGGCAAAATTATATCTGTCCAGAAGCACGTGTTGAAGTGTATACTATCAGTACAGAGAAAATTGGGGTAGAAAATAGAATATTTGATAGGCAATAGTGCTACCATTTTTACCCAATGACCTAGATAAAACACTGAATTTTCCTAAAATGAGATTTACATTAGATTAATGCAGAGCATAGTAATTCTTGGAGCTGCATGTGAAAATACTTTTACGTAGATGCCTATTGGAAAACCATTAGTCGTGGCTCACCTGTTTTGCCACATCAATAGTTAATTAGCCACAAGGGCAGCAGTCTCTCTCTCTCTCTTCTGCTCCTCCCCTTACATGACCACATGCACACACACACACACACACGCACACACACATAAGAGGGTGCAAAGGATGAAGAGAAATGATCATTTATAAGTACTATATATTGTGAAAGTTATTTCAATATTAATATTGTAATATAATTATTATATTATATTTGCTTTTGAAAAGCAAAACCAGAAATTTTCCACATGAAAATTGTTAACATTATATATAAATACACATATTAGAGTCACAAAATATCAAAGTATTTCCCCCCCTAATTAATAGGAAATCCCATGAATCAGTGTACTTATGAACCATACTAGTCAAAAATTAGATTTGGTCAAATTTGAACAGACAATAACAATATTTGCATAATATTTCCAGAGTAAAAATTCCATTTTATTTACTGGAAAATTTACATTGACATGGTCAAGATCTGTCTGCTAATGTTTCTATCAAGAAGGATACTAAATACCATTCTGCAACAATAATGTGTTTATGTATTTTGTTTACAAAAGTATACTTACAAAGACATACATTGGAAGGAAACATTTGGAATAAAGAAAAAAATTGTTTCATGTATAGCTTTGATTGTATTAAACCCTGTTTCCTTATATGAATTTCTTATCAAAGCAGATGAAATCAGTACCATAAAGATTTTGCGTCCTCACATCTCTGATAATTAGGGGAGAGCTGAGTGAGATATGAAAGGTCTCCCAAGTTACTTTTATACTATACTTTATTTAATCTTTATTCCATACTTTAATCTCATGACTGTTACATAATCCACAAAACACAATTTGACTCTGGGCTAGAAAAAGAGGTAACACTATATTATGGAGGGCAGTATAATTTGGAAAGGTCAAAGAGAAAAAAGAATTGCAGTCAAAAGCAAGTCAATTGAAACTATTGAAAATGCTCCCTGCATTATAGGATACCTGGTTATAGAATATTAAAGTCAAGATTTGATATGAAATATAGCTTTGTAAGTGTCATGCTACCATCTTATTAAAGGTCTTCGGTTGGTTAAAGCAAGCCTCCTTAATGCCTTCATGCATTAGTCTCTGGTCTTGAAACAACACACTAATTAGATGAGTCATAAAATTAGCCAATGACATGAGCACATGCGGTAGTCACCCCCCCCCCCCATCCTGAGGCATATAAAAGGCCCCCTGCAAGGATAAGTCCACACCGAAGTGACACTTCTCTCCTTCTCTACCCAAGCACAACCTCAACAACCAACACCATGTGTGGTACCTACTACAGAAACTATTATGGAGGCTGCGGCTATGGAGGCTGTGGCTATGGAGGCTGTGGCTACAGAGGCCTGGGCTGTGGCTATGGCTCCTGCTATGGCTGTGGCTTCCGCAGACTGGGCTGTGGCTATGGCTGTGGCTATGGCTGTGGCTATGGCTGTGGCTACTACTAATGAGGATGCCATGGGGGACTCTCACCCTCTACACCTGGACATGGATTCACCAATTCTGAACCCCAGACATTCTGAGCCTTTCCCTTGGGTGACGATATCCTGCATGATGAAAGTCTAGTAGGTCTGTCGCTGCCAACAACCTAATCTACAGATGCCCTGAATTTGCCTCAAGAAGTAGGAGATGGTGAAATTCACCTGTGACCCCACATTTCTGCCGTCATCAGGATGATGGTGTCACAGAGACTACCTTGATGATGTTTATGCTGGACCTCGTTTCTGTGTAGACCTAATAAACTTGTTTAATCCAAACAGCAGTCCTGGTTTTTATGTCAGTCATTTAATGTCCCAGATGTCTTCCTGACATATTTTGACATATTTTAGTTTCAGTTTACAAGAAAGGTAACAATTACCCCCTGAGGGAGATAGTTTCCTGATCTTTCTAGGTGAACTTCTTGATCAATTCCATTGTCAATTGTCTCAGGAGAATAACTTATTTTTTGGAAGCTTCCAAAAGTTCCCTCCCCTGCTACTGAGGAAATAATTTTTTCATTCTGGGTATCTCTTAACACCAAATGCAATATTATTTTATAAATTATAAATTGTTTTGTGTTGTGTATGGTAAATAATCAAGAAAATAATAACTTCCCCAATTTTATATTCATGTATCTCTTAAAATAAATGGATGTGGTAATATTCTTCTTGAATTCTTTTTTTTAAAATATTTTGATAAAGGAGACAAGTTAAAGAATATTTACAATCTATTACATCCCAAGGTAGGGTAGATTGCAAGACTATTGGCATGCATGGTGGGCCATGGTAATTGGCTAAAAACAACACCATAGGTATAGGCAAAGTTTCAGGTTCTCACGATGCAGTAACCAAGACGTTTGCCAGGTGCTTGGTCTCATCTGAGTCCTAACTGAGAAAGGATCTGCCTCCAAGCTCACATACTTGGAATAATTCAGTCCCTATGTATAACTGAGGAGCTCAACATTGACTGTTGGCTAGAGGTCTTTGCCGGCTTTCCACTGGAGGCTACCCTCAGCTCCACGAGGCTGCCTATAGCTCAGTCATGTGGATTCCTATATACTGTTGCTTGACTTCTCAAAGCCAGGAAGGAAGGCAGAGGGACTCCAAGGAGAAGGGTGCTACAATCCCATACAATTTTATGCAACATAATCACATAGACACAATGACATGTGCTTTACTATCTTTGCCATATTTTATTTATTATAGGTGAGTCGCAAGATTTGCTCAAACTCAGAAGGAGGGGATCATACAAGGCATTGACATCAAGAGGCAGAAATCATAGACACATCTTAATCGTCTGTCCACCACTGGTATCAATGCTATATGTCCTTCCTAATAGGGAGTAGGACATTTCCCTTCACCTGCAATGCTCTGGAACAATCTGCAACACATTCAGAATCTCTTATCTCTAAAGATTTGGTAGAATTTCCCTGAGATAATATCTGAATCTGGAATATTTTGTACATCACTTCCTTAATAGTTTTCTGTTTGTGCTAAGAAAATTAATCTCTTTATAACCTCTCAATGTAATGGTATCAATTTTGGAAATCCGTATTCCCCTAGGAATCTTGGTTTTCAAATTTATACACACAAAATTGAGCAAAGTAGATTTCTATATGTTTCTTATTTATTTTGAGAGACAGAGAGCATGAGGAGGGGAGGAGTAGAGAGAGGGAGACAGAATCTGAAGCAGAATCCAGGCTCTGAGCTGTCATCACAGAGCCCGATGCGGGGCTTGAACTCATGAATCATGATACGATGACCTGAGCCCAAGTCAGACACTTAACTGACTGAGCCATGCAGGACCCCCTAGATTTGTATAATTTTTAAACTTCTTGTTTCCATATTTCTTTCTTTCTTGTTATTTATTTCATATAAACCTTTTTCCTTGTTTCCTTGACCAAGTTTGCAACTGATTTATAAATGTTAATTGTTTCAAATAATAGCATTCTGAGTCATTTTTAAAGTTTCTTTTCTTGGTCTTTATTAAGTTCTGCTTATTTATTTGTTATTATTTATTGAGAGTGTTTCCTTGCACTTTCTTTGGTTTACTTAGCTGTTCTTTATGATGCTTTTCTTAACTGGGATGTTAACTTATTCATGTTAGATCTTTCATTTTCACTGACAATAAGTGTTTGGTGCTATGTGCTGTAATTTTTTTCTCTAATTACTGCTTGAATTTTTTTCACTTTGTTTTCACTACTGTTATTTATTTTTAAAATTCTATAGTATTTGTATTGTTGTGCCCAAGTTTTTAAAATCGCCCCAAATCACCCCAAAACAAACACCAGAGACTGCTAGGGAGACCGAGTCACACCTGCAAAAGCAAAGGGCCTTTATTACAAGCTTAAGCTCGGGCTCAGTCTCCAGCCAACCAGCTGGCCACATGGAGACAGCCCCAAACAAAGGCAGGGCAGGGCCTTTTATGCCTTTGGGAGGGGGAGTTACAGGAAATGATGACAGGTGTACAGTGATCCAATCCCTCGCCCCCCCCCATCAACACTGGCAGTTGTGGGAGCCAGTCACACCATCCAGAGCACTGACCAATCAGAGTGGGCCCAGGACGCCCCACGTGGGGCGTGACTAGGCCTGCCTCTAGAAAGGTCAAAGGTAATGGCTGGCCTCCCCCGATTGGGCGCCGCAGGAGTTGTCCCTCCTTAATGCGCGCCCTTTCAGGAAAAGCCGGTGCCTTCTGCTTTAAGTACAGGGGAAGGCTGGATCAGACCGCGGCTGGCAGGGGAACGCCCCCCCTCCCACTGCTGCCCAGCGCATCTCCACGTGGAGGCGCGACTGGCTCCGGGAAGGTTGGGAGAGCCCAGTGGTGAGGGCCTGATTGGACCTGCATCCTTACAGTATCATACATATAACATGATATAACATTCATATTATATTTTATTTTTCACTTGAGAATAGTTTAATCAAAGAATTCCTTTCCAGGTGAAGGAGATTTTCTGCTCTTTGTTTTTGTTTTGTTAACAATTTTTAGCTTTACTGAATAGAAATCAAGGAGTGTTTTTGCAGTAGTTTTACATTTAAAATGTACTAACTTTTTTCTTTGTGACTTAAAATTTTTTCAATGTTTGTTTATTTTTGAGAGAAACAGAGACAGACAAAGCAGGAGAGGGGCAGAGGAAGAGAGAGACACAGAATCCAAAGCAAAGCTTCAGGATCTGGGCTGTCAGCACAGACCCTGACGTGGGGCTCAAACTCATGAACCATGAGATCATGACCTGAGCTGAAGTTGGACACTTAACTGACTGAGCCACTGAGGTGCCCCTTTTGTGACTTCATATATGAATAGTTTTATGTATTTTCTGTGGAAACTTGGGAAGGTTTATTCTCTACTATCAATGCTAGACATAGAGATCCTTAAGAGCTAGCTTTCATCAACTTTTTGTGTAAGCAGTATGTTAATGTCTTCCATTATTAGTGTGTTTCAATCTGCATCTCCTTGATAAAGACGATAGAGAAAGGAAAGAGTCATGGATATGGATTCTTCATAGAAACAGTGTCTGGGTTCTGGGGCACCTAGGTGGCTCAGTCAGTTAATCATCAGACTCCTGATTTCAACTTAGGTCATGATCTCAGGGTTTGTGAGTTTGAGCTCCACATTGGGCTCTGCATTGAAAGTGCAAAAACCTACTTGGGATTCTCTGTCTCTCTTTCTCTCTGATCCTCCCCCACAGACACTCTCTCTCTTTCTAAAAATAAATAAATAAATAAACGATTTTTAAAAAGAACAGTTTCTGTGTTCTGTGTTTTGGGTACAAAATAAAATACTCACATGTGTAGTATCTCTTGTTCAGTATCACTTTGAGAGAAAAATATTGGGGTTCAAGCATCAAGGCTTCTGTCATTTTCTTAAGTTACACATAAGAATGTGTTATAGATATTTAAGAGAATTTTGCAATGAAGACAGCTGGGCCTACAGATTTTTTTGAAAGATATTTTTTGAGTTTATTTATTTATTTCGAGAGAGACAGACAGACAGACAGAGAGGGAGAGAGGGAGAATCCCAAGCAGGCTTTGTGCTGTCAGCACATACTCCAGTGCGGGGCTCGATCCCATGAACTGTCAGATCATGACCTGAGCTAAAGCCAAAGAGTCAGATGCTTAACCAACTGAGCCACCCAGGCACCCCACCCCTCCCTCTAATATTCCTGATCAATCTGTTTGTAATTTACCAATTTGATTTATTCAAAGTATCCACTTTGAGTATTATTAATTTTCTTTTTTTTTCAGTTAGTTAACACTATAGTTAACATACATTAGTTTTAGGAGTACAATACAGTGATTCAACACTTCCATACAATACCCCATGCTCATCACAAATACGTTCTCTAATCCTTATCACCTACTTCACCTATCTGCCCAATCACCTCCTTTCTGGTAACTGTCTGTTTTTTCTCTATAATTAAGAGTCTGTCTCTTGATTTGCCCCTCTCTCTCTTTTTTCCCTTTGCTTGTTTGTTTTTTTTTAATTTCCATATGAGTAAAATCATATGAAACTACCCTATGACCCAGCAATTGCACTATTAGGTATTTGACCAAAGAATACAAAAATTTTAATTCAGAGGTATACATGAACTCCAATGTTTATAACAGCATTATCTACAATAGCCAAATTATCAAAACAGCCCAAATGTCCATCAACTGATGAATGGATAAAAAAGATGTGGTACATCTATGTAAAATGGAATGTTACTAAGCCATAAAAAGAATGAAATCTTGCCTTTTGCAATAAGATGAATGAAGCTAGAGAGTATTATGCTAAGTGAAATTAGTCAGAGAAAGACAAATATCATATTATTAATTTTCTTTATAGTTTGTTCATTTTCTATTGAATTGATTCCACTCCTGTCCTTAATTTTCCTTCATTTTTCTTATTTTATATTTAATCTTTCCTTCACTTCTAGCTTTTTAGAGAAGCTTAGGTCATTGATTTTTTAAATGTTCTTTTTTCTAACATAAATATCTAAGGCTATAAATTTTCTTCTAATCACTTTTTCACTGGTAAGCCATATATGTGGTATGTCATACTTCTTTATTAATCAATTCAAAACATCTTCAAACTTCTCATGTGAGTTTTTTAATCTACATATTATTTTATAGGAGTTATTTCCTGATCCAGAAAGACTCTGTCCTCATATACCTGAGGCTCTCATGCTCCCTTCAAAAGACCCCTAGGCAGTGAGGGAGGTGAGTGAGGATTCTTACCATGTCACTACTTCACCAAGAGACACACAACAAATAGGCTGGCAAAACTCCTTCCAGATTTTCAGGTCACAATGGCAAGGACTAGTGGGACAACTAGTGGTGCAAGATAAGCCAAACAGACCAAAATCACCTTGCAACAACTCTGAGAATAATGAATCACAGCCCACAAGACCCATATGCTAAACCTAAACAGGGTGACTACCTGCTTCTAAAAAAAACACTTTTAATAGAATCAGGATGCTTTTAATACACAAAATTACCACCATCACACCAAGAAACAAGAAAATTACAACTTGGATGAGAAAAGATAATTAACTGACCATAATACTACCATGTTTTCCAATATATGGACAAATTTTAAAGTAACCATCATAAAATGTTTCAACACTCAAATTCTCTTGAAACAAATGACTGAAGTAAATAAGAATATATGTATATATTATGCTAACAGCAACTATAAAGAAAGCTGGGATGGTTATCACAATATCAGATTAAATATACTTTAAAGCCAAAAAATTTAATAGAGATAAAGAGGGACATTTTGCAAAGATAAGTAGAGTAATCTATCGGGAAGATATAGCATACATACTGGTGTTAAATCCACCTGGTGCTAAAAATGGAGCACTGAAATAAACCAAAAATTGACAGAATTGAAAGGAAAAGGAAGACTGTAATAATAATAACTGAAGATGTCAATATCTCATTTTGAATAAAGGGTATAGCAACTATATAAACTTGAAAAAAATATGCTATAAACCAACTAGACCTAACACCCTCTAGAGAACATTTACCCAACTACAAGAAAATACAAGTTTTTTTCAAGTACACGTATAGAATATTCTCCAAGACAGATCGTATGCTAGGCCAAAAACAAGAGCCAAAGAATTTGAAATAATTGACATCATACATAGTCCCACGTGCTTTTTCAGCTGAAGGAGGAAGACAGATCTATCTAATTCTCTTCTCTAGATACTTTTAGAAAACATGCATTTGGGGGAAGGCTACGATTTTGATCAGCCTCATATTTTGATCTCTATTCAGAAAGTAATTTTGTGTGGACCCATGGTCAGTCTTAATTTTACCAAATTCCAATACTACTGCTTGAAATATTAATCGATACTATTGATTCATATTTTAAATTTATTTTTATTTTATTATTATAAACAAGAAATAATAAATCTAGTGAATTTAAAGTTATTATAAATAGCTTTACTGAAATAACTATCAGGATCAAGAATACACTTTGCAGCCCTTATCTTGGATCAGACTTATGTTTACATAACTGTAGTCCACACAAGCCATTGACTTGTCATGAAATAGGCCTCTTTCTAAGAGGCAAACAGAGATTGACTTCTTGAGAGTTTCATTAAAACAAACTTAACATTCTATATCTTTCTCAGTATTTGTCACATAACTAGAACAAATAATCCTAAAATTAGTATGGAACCACAAAAGACCCTGAATATCCAAAGAAATCTTGAAAAAGAAAAACAAAACTGGAGGTATCACATTTCCAGACTTCAAGTTATATTGCAAACCTATAGTGGTTAAAACAGTATGATACTGTCACAAAAATAGGCACATAAATCAACAGAACAGAATAGAAATCCCAGAAATAAACCCATGATTTTATGGTGAATTAATATTCAACAAAGGAAGAAATAATATACATTCATAAAAAGACAGTGTCTTCAACAAAAGGTGTTGAGAAAACTGATCAGCTATATACAAAAAATGAGACTGGACCACTTTCTTATACCATACACAAAAATAAACTCAAAATGGATTAAGAACCTAAATGTGAATACCTGAAATCAAAAATCCAAGAAGAGGGCACAGGCAGTAATGACTCTGACATTAGCCATACCAACATTTTTCTGGATGTGTCTCCTGAGGAAGAGAAACAAAATTAAAAATAGACTATTAGGATGAGATCAAAATGAAAAGCTTCTGCACAGCAAAAGAAACAATCAAAACAAAAACTAAAAGACAACCTAATGAATGAGAGAAGATATTTGCAAATTACATATACAATAAAGAGTTTGTATCCAAAATATATTAAAGAACTGATACGACTCAACAACAAACTAGCAAATAGTCCAATTTAAAAATGGGCAGAAAACATGAACAGACACTTCTCCAAAGACATCTAAAATGGCCAACAGACACATGAAAGGGGTTATCCTCACTAATCATCAGGAAAATGCAAATTAAAACACAATATTACTTCACACCCATCAGAATGGCTAAAATAAAAAACACAAGAAACAGCAAGTGTTGGTGAAGTTGTGGAGAAAAAGGAAACTATGCACTCTTTGTGGGAATGCAAAATGGCACAGCCACTGTGGAAAACATTATGGAGATTCCTCAGAAAAATTACAAATAGAAGTACCATATGATCCCTTAATTCCACTACTAGGTACTCACCCAAATAATTTCACCCAATGCAAACACTCATCCAAAAAGGTAATGAACCCCTACGTTTATTGCAGCATTATTTACAATAGCCAAATTATGGAAGCATCCCAAATGTTCATCAATAGAAGAATGGATAAAGAAGATATGGTATGTATACACAGGGAATATTATTAAGCCATAAAAATGAAGGAAATCTTGACATTTTCAACAACATGGATGGAGCTAGAGAGTATAATGCTAATTAAAACAAGTCAGTCAGAGAAAGACAAATACCATAACATTTCATTTCACATGTGGAATTTAAGAAACAAAACAAATGAGCAAAGGGGATGAGAGAGAGAGAGAGAGAGAGAGAGAGAGAGAGAGAGAGAGAGAGAAGCCAAGAGGGGAGGGGTTGGGGAAATGGGTTAAATAGGTGGTGGGAATTAAGAAGTGCCCTTGTCCTGACAAACAGTGGGTGGTAAGGAATTGTTGACTCACTATATTGTTCACCTGAAACTAATATAACATTGTATGTTAACTGTATCAGAATTAAAAATAATAATAATAAAAGCAGTGGTTGAATATAGAAATTCAACCACCCATCTAACATACAAGCTATTGATAGCCAAAGGGTCAACAATCATACACACACACACAAAACCTAGATGAAGAAATTTACACAAAAATGTTGTAGGTATACAAAACAGATTGTTTTTAATGAAGACTGAATTTAGACATTTTCCCAAATGGACATGGTGAAGATTATTTGTGTTTAATCATACAATAGTATAAGATCAAATGAATATGTTTCTAAATTGTTGAAAGTTCAGGTGATTTCAATTAAAAAGTTCCGATGTTATATGGTAGTCTAATATTCGATTGCCATTATTTGAACAAACAATAACATGTTTTTTATACATAATAAAGGAGATACATATAGTACCTCAGAGGAAAATTTCCTAAATAGATCAACAATCTAGAATTTCTCAGAAGAAGCCAGAAAACCCATGTCCTCCATAGCAGCATGGACGGTAACAAGCATATCCAAAGCCACCATAGCCACATCCATAGCCACATCCCAGGCCACCATAGCAATTGTTGTAGAAGCTCGTAATGTGAGGAGAAGCCTCTTCTGAAGAACAGAATCAATTTCTAGGGTTTTAAGTGTATAATCTACATGGGGTCTTACATACCGACTGAGTGATATTTGGGGCGAATCCCAAGCTATTCGATTCATGTTTCAAACTAATTGGCATTATAACCATCTCAAGAATTCATTATAACCAATATATCCAACACAATTTTGCTGTGTGTCAGGATGCCTGTAATGAACCCATGTGTTTTAATGAAAGGTTTTTCTCCTACTTTGGTGATATGTTTGCTCCAGATGTGAGATCTAAAGTATATTACTAACTACTATGAGGTCACATAACCCATACAGACTGCACTTCTTCAAAATTCTTATTCTCTTTAATAAGATCCCCCTTCCTATATGCAAATATGCACCCATGGAAACAAAAGTATGGTTTCAGAGAGGTAGAGAAGGATGGAAAACTTGTGGAGAAGATGTGGCAGAAAAAGACTTGGGGGGTACGAAGAATCTAGAACTCAGTTTCATTTTATCAAATTCTTGATGGCCATTAACAATCTAAGGAGATATCACATGATCATGTGGATATGTATCAGAATCAGGAATGTGAATTGAGATTAATTGGCTAAAATAATTTATGCAAAGTAATCCTTGAAGAGAGTTTATATACAACATTGTGTACTTGAAACTCATACAACACTGTATGGCATCTGCAGTAGAATTAAAATAAAACCTTGGGGGGCCTGGGTGGCTCAGTCAGTTAAGCCTCTGACTTCAGCTCAGGTCAGATCTCATGTTCGTGGGTTCGAGCCCTGGGTCGGGCTCTGTGCTGACAGCTAGCTCAGAGCCTGGAGCCTGCCTCCGGTTCTGTGTCTCCTTCTCTCTCTGACCCTCCCCCTCTCATGCTCTGTCTCTCTCTGTATCAAAAAAAAAAAAAAAAAAAAACATTAAAAATTAAAAAAAAATTAAAACCTTAATTTAAAAAGAGATAATTTCTATAGAAACTATAAGAGGGGCAAGCACCTCTCTGGACACCACCATACATGAAAACAAAGTCTGAAAAAGAGAAAAGAAAAAAATACTAAAAAGGAACATCTGGGGATACTGACACTAAATCAAATGTGTGGGGGGGATGCAGGTAAGTGCTGGGGAGTCTTTCAGGAAGGAAAAGAGAAACAGATGAATCCAAACACTACTCAGAGACTTAGTAAAACAAAGAAGCCTGAATCTCTAGATTTGATAAGATTGGGGTATTGATGATCTGTTCAAGAGCATCTGTAGTGGGGGATGGTAAGGACCAAAGACCAAAAGGTGTGATAAAAAATGTTGAGAGAAGAGAAAGCTACCAAGGAAACACCTGTATAGGTTTGCAATGAAACAGAAGAAAATGGGATTATCAGCTGGAAAGGAGGAGGCAAGGAGGGTCCTTTAGCTTTGCTTTGGATTATGGGATTATACTTAAGAACCAAACACAGTTCAGAAAATCACAGCAGAAAACAAATTGTTAATGGAGTCTCATTGGGTGCAAGTTCTTACTGCTGTGATCAGAGAAAGAACTCTGTTCTCCAGAAGAAACAAATTAGCTCCAGGAAATAAATTCTATAGAGAAATAACCTACTAAATGTTGTTATTAGGGACATTGTATGGCGCAGAACAACAATGTCTTTTCCAGCTACACTAGTCAAATACCAAAATAAAAAAAGACATTAATTATAGAGGTTTTTTAAATTGTCTGTTGCATTTTAGCAATACCAATTTCATGTGATTTTCTAAGAACTTAGCCTTGAGGAAGACTGATCATCATGTTATTTAAATTAGTTTTTACTTGAAAACTTATTCTAACTTCATTGACTCTGCACTTTGATGGTTGAGGCTACTTTTATTTTCTTTGTGAAAATTTGAAAATGATACAGTGAACATGTCCTCTCCATGTAATATCTCAACCCACTACCTGGTGAATAAAATGACCTGATAATATGTCTATTTTACAAAAATGAAGCTATCAAAGGACACACATGGAAAGACCATTCAAACGCACACATTAAATTACAAGTTGAATGTGTCTGATCAGATCTTTAGTATAAAAAATTCTATTTTTTAATGTTTAATTATTTTTGAAAGAGAAGAGTGAGAGAGAGAGAGAGAGAGAGAGAGAGAGAGAGAGAGAGCGCACTAATGAGTGGGGGTGAGGGGAAGAGAGACTCAAGTGAGCCCTGGGTCAAAGACCCTGATGCGGGGCTTAAACTCAGGAACCATGAAATCACGACCTAAGCCAAAGTGGAACATTTAACTGACTGAGCCACCCAAGCGCCCTTGAAAACATACTGTTTTATTAAGAGGCATGACTCATTAGATATACTTAAAAAGACAGATGGATTGGAAAATGTTTAAATCTGTGTCTTCATTCTTAGGATCTTTGGAGAAGAGTTAACTAAAATATGGAGAGTATCCAACTTCTTATACTCCCTATCCCCATCTACAGTTATGAGGGGATACATAAAAATAATAGTTTGACTCACAAATATCAATACACTCACAGAAATATACTGATAGTTTACACATGACGTGTGGAGAATGACATATTTCTTCTTGTAAAGACTGTCATATGAAGCTATTCTCACTTTTCCTATGCCTCCCAATAGGAAGCATTATCACATAAATTTGAATAAAAACTAACAATAATGCTAAGGCTATGCAAGAGAATGCAGTATGATTGGTTACAAACAGAATGATTGGATATTTTGATAAAGAAATGGACACATATTTGATAAAGAAATATGTGATGTTTAAGCCATGGGATAGTTATGTAGAATATAATTCTAATATTAATGAGAATATTAATTTGTATAATTGTGTGCTCAATTTACAGGGGGAAAAAAAGCAGAGCAATTGGATTCCAAGGGATAACTTCTGTTTTGTAGTTCTTAGGTGGAGATTGAACATAAATGGGAATCAGACATATTTTGCTCAGACTTGGTATTTTGGAAAATTTAATTGGATTATTATCAACATCATGGCGATGAAAGTTACATGATGGTTTTAGTATAGAAAATGGGTTAAATCCCTGAAGAAAACAATTAACTTGGATCAAAAGAAGATGCGGCACCATTGGTTAAGCATCCAACTTGGTTTCAGTTCAAGTCATGATCTCCCAGTTCTTGGGTTCAAGCCCTGTATCAGACACTGCGCTGACAGACCAGAGCCTGCTTGGGATTCTGTCTCTCCCTCCCTCTCTCTCTCTCTGCCCCTTCCCTGATCTCACTGCTCTCTCTCTCTCTCTCTCAAAATGAATAAATAAACCTTACTTTTTTAGAAAAAGAACAATTAATGAGTCCAAAGTAATGTTGTTCTTATGAAATGTTAAAAATGTTAGTGAAACTAACTAGAGTCAAGAGCAAATAAGATTGGGGGGCATCTGGGTGGCTCAGTCAGTTAAGCGTCCAGCTTCGGCTCAGGTCATGATCTCACGGTTAGTGAGTATGAGCCCCGCTTTGGGCTCTGTGTTGACAGCTCAAAGCCTGGAGCCTGCTTCCGATTCTGTATCTCCCTCTCTCTCTGACCCTTGCCTGCTAGTGCTGTCTCTCTCTGTCTCTCAAAAATAAATTAAGAAAACATTTTTTTTAAAAAAGCAAATAAGATTGAGACTAATAAATGTGTTCTTTCTTGATATAAAGGATGATTATATAAAGCCGAAATGAAAGTCTAATTTGGGACAGCACTGCATAGGCTGAGCCCTCAACTGGATAAGGAGGGTCCAAACTGAGAACAAACATAGCAAGCCTCCCAAACACCTCCAAGACTTATTTTATGGGAGAGGAACAACAAACTAATTAGATTAGTCATACGATTACCGAATGGCATGATATATATGGTAGATGACACCCACATTCAGAGCATATAAAAGGTCTTCCCTAGGGGAATGGTCCACAGTAGAGTGACACTTCTCTTCTCCTTCTCTACCCAAGCATAAGCTCAACAACCATCACCATGTATGGTAGCTACTTCGGAAACTATTATGGAGGCTGCGGCTACGGAGGCTGTGGTTATGGAGGCTGTGGCTACGGAGGCTGCGGCTACAGAGGCCTGGGCTGTGGCTCCTGCTATGGCTGTGGCTTCCGCAGACTAGGCTGTGGCTATGGCTGTGGCTATGGCTGTGGCTACTACTAATGAGGACGCCATGGGGGACTCTCACCCTCTACACTTGGACGTGGAATTCACCAATTCTGAGCCCCACACAGTCTGGAGCTTTGCTGAAGGCCTGCCTTCTGGTTCCCTTTTGATCAGATATGGAAATCTTTATCATTCCTGTATTTAACTTATGAAAAGTGAGAGCATGTGAAATTCACCCTGAGTACTACGTGACTTGGCCTTGCAATGTTGTGGTCACACATCGTTCTGTTCCAATTTTCATGCAGGAACTATTTCTCTATTTTCTTAATAAATGTATTCAGTTTGGAATAATAAACCTAGTTTCCTTTTCATTTACTGCCCGTATTTGTCATATTGGCTCCACCCTACCCCCCCCACCCCGTGAATTAAGGGAAACAATTGCCTTACTTAGGAGACATCTTGTTTTAGTATTTCTACATCAGATGCTCTACTAAATCCTTGATTTGTAACAATAAGGAAGTAATGATCTTGATGTCTTCATTTTTCTGCTTGGGTAAGACACTGCTAATATGTGTTATGCTGGGTTATTGTGAGGATTAGAAGAGATAATGTTTGTTGATTTAGTTAAACATTGCCTGGAAATGCCATGTGTTCCAAGTGCTTTTTACACCAAAACCGTAACCGGTGAAATACTTTGGAGGATACAAAAGTTGACACATGATTCTCTCAATCTAATCTGTTTTGGGACACAAAGAAGAGGCAGTTCCTATGCCTATTTGACACAAAAGGTAGAGAAGTTTAAACCTTCTCTTCTGCCTAGGTTCTGTGTGTCTGGAAATATATAGTTTTTTTCAAGTAACAACTTTTCCAAAATCCATTACATATTTGAGTGTAGAGCCATGACATTTTATATTCTTGTTTTCTTGAGATTCCTTTTCGCCATGATTTATGTGATTTCACAATGGTAGCTGTAATCACTTGTTTTTCCACTAATTTTCTGTGACTAATGTATCCCTAAACTTGGCCAATTATCTTCTCTTGATAGAGCATTTCAAGCTTTTGTGTTAGACATGAATTAGTTTAAGTAGTGTTTTAGCATAAGATAATGAATATGTCCCAATTCATTTTGACTAGTCCAAGGTAGTAAAAAAGTTGGAAGCCATGAGAAGGAATTAAGATCCCTGGAAAAATCATAACCCAGAAGAGAACACTTTTTTTTTCTTTAAAGCCATTGTTTTATGGAAATTTGTCTTTCCTATTTACTTTATTCTTGAAGCTTACAATTTTCTGTTTCATATGATGCAAAAGCTTGGGTGGTCTACATCTGTCCATCCCAAGAAATGGTAGATTTTAAAACTATTTTGGCCTACCTCATAGGTCATAATACTCGAACACAAAAAATAGACATTGATACAAATTAGACCCCTACCTATAGACTTTTGAGACAAAATTGTTGCTGATTACAATTTTCCAAGATCTGCCTTACATTGTTGTTGTTTTTTGGTTTTGTTTTTGTTTTTGTTTTTACGTAGGCTCCACACCCAACACAGAGCACAACATAGGACCTACACTCAATACCTAATCTGAGATCCAGAGTCAGATGCTCAGCTGACTGAGCCAACCAGGCACCCCTGCACCTTACACTGTCTTAACATGAATATATTTGGTTGACATTTTTACCTTCACTAACATATTTCACTCTGGGTCAACTGCCACTGCTAACAGACCCAAGTAAATATCTACTTTGTATTCATATTGGTTTGTTCACTTCTTTTTTTAAAATAGTTTATTGTCAAATTGGTTTCCATACAACACCCAGTACTCTTCCCAAGTGTCCTCCTCCATCACCACCACCTCTTCCCCCCCTCCCCCTTTCCCTTCAATCCTCAGTTCATTTTCAGCATTCAATAGCCTCTCAAGTTTTGTATCCCTCTCTCTCCCCAA
>NC_043704.1:15675781-15717370 GCF_006229205.1 Suricata suricatta | reverse complement strand
TCATTCTTTCTCATTGCCATGTAGTACTCCATTGTGTATATATACCACATCTTCTTGATCCACTCATCAGGTGATGGACATTTAGGCTTTTTCCATGTTTTGCCTATTGTTGACATTGCTGCTATGAACATTGGGGTACATGTGCTCCTATGTATCAGCATTTCTGTACCCCTTGGGTAAATCCTTAGCAGTGTTATTTCTGGGTCAAAGGGGAGTTCTCCTGATAGTTTTTTGAGGAACCTCCACACTGTTTTCCAGAGCAGCTGCACCAGTTTACATTCCCACCAACAGTGTAGGAGGGTGCCCGTCTCTCCACACGCTCGCCAGCACCTATACTCTCTTGATTTGTTCATTTTAGCAACTCTGACTGGCGTGAGGTGGTATCTCAGTGTGGTTTTGATTTGTGTTTCCCTGATGATGAGTGATGTTGAGCATCGTTTCATGTGCCTGTAGGCCATCTGGAAGTCCTCTTTGGAGAAGTGTCTGTTCATGTCTCCTGCCCATTTCTTCACTGGGTTATTTGTTTTGTGGGTGTGAAGTTTGGTGAGTTCCTTGTATATTTTTGATATTAGCCCTTTATCTGATTGTCATTTGCAACTATCTTTTCCCATTCTGTCAGTTTCCTATTAGTTTTCTTGACTGTTTCCTTTGCCTTGCAGAAACTTTTTATCTGATGAAGTCCCAAGAGTTCAGTTTTGCTTTCATTTCCCTTGCCTTTGGGGATGTGTCGAGCAGGAAATTGCTGTGGTGGAGGTCTAGGAGATTTTTTCCTACTTTCTCGTCAAGGGTTTTGATGGTTTTCTGTCTCACATTCAGGTCCTTCAGCCATTTTGAGTTAGTTTTTGTGTATGGTGTAGGAAAGTGGTCTGGTTTCATCCTTCTGCATGTTGCTGTCCAGTTGTCCCGGCACCACCTGCTAAAGAGGCAGTCTTTTTTCCATCGGATACTCTCTCCTCCTTGGCAAAAATTAATTGGCTGTACATTTGTGGGCCCAGTTCTGGGTTCTCTATTCTATTCCATTGGTTTATGTGTCTGGTTTTGTGCCAATACCATACTGTCTTGATGACTACTGCTTTGTAGTAGAGGCTAAAGTCTGGGATTGTGATGCCTCCCGTTTTGGTTTTCTTCTTCAATATAACTTTGGCTATTCGGGGTCTTTTGTGGTTCCAAACGAATTTGAGGATAGTTTGTTCTAGCTTTGAGAAGAATATTGGTGCAATTTTGATGGGGATTGCATTGCATGTGTAGATTGCTTTGGGTAGTAATGACATTTTCACAATGTTTATTCTTCCGATCCATGAACAGGGAATGTTTTTCCATTTCTTGGTGTCTTCTTCAATCTCTTTCCTAAGTTTTCTATAGTTTTCATCATAATGGTCTTTTACATCCTTGGTTAGGTTAACTCCTAGGTATTTGATGGTTTTTCGTGCAATTGTGAATGGGATCAGTTTCTTGATTTCTCTTTCGGCTGCTTCATTTTTGGTGTATAGGAATGCAACTGATTTCTGTATATTGATTTTGTACCCTGCAATTTTACTGAATTTATTAATTAGTTCTAGAAGCCTTCTGGTGGAGTCGATTGAATGACTCCAATCCAAACTGAAAAGCATAAGACCCCTTTACATTTCCGTGTTCCACATTGCTTCTTTTTTTTTCTCACAGTGAAAACCCTGGAACCCAACAACATCGCTGTGTTAACTCGGTTCAAACCTGCATACAATATACCATCTGAATTGCCACACTGAAAGCAATACCTGTGAGCAACCTCTAAAATTTCTTAGCAGCATATTTTAGCATTAGAATGGATCCCACCATGAATGGACAGATTATTGTGTTCAGCATTCATATGAATTAATTTTCTTCCTGAGTAGTTATTTTATTCATTTTATGGGTAGGATTCTTTTATTTCCATTTATATTCAATTTCAGGTGTATTTATTCTTTTTTTAAATATATTAAGTATTTCCATGGTTCAGAAATCAAAACTATATAAAAAGATATATTCAGAGAAGTCTCACTCCCATATTTGTCCCTCCCATCCATTTTCACTCACTCCATTTGTAAGTATTTTCATTTTCTTCTGCTTTCTTAGTCTAGAAGCAAGCATACATATCATCTTTATGTATTCTTAGTTTCCCTCTATGATACCCAAAGGTTGCATACTTTTTGCAAACTTTCATCATTATAAGGTTTTTTCCTTTTTTCTGTTTTTTATCCTTTATGCTTATATTCAATCTTTTAAACAGGAGTCACGTTTAGGCATTAAAGAAATGACTCACTACAGATTTTGGTATTTCAAAAAATAACATTTTTCTCTAAATAAATTCATTTCTCCCAGTGTTTACTTTTGAAAAAGTTCAAACCCTCAGTTAAGTCGAGAAGGCAGAATAGTGAACAGCCAAGTTATTTTCCTCTAGATTTGGCAATTGTTGGTATTTTGCCAGCTTGGTTTCCCCTTTCTGCCCGTCTGTCTTCACCCTGTCTCTCTCTGTGTCTTTGTGTCTGACTCTCACCCCCCCACACACACACTCACACACACACAAGCACGTGCATGTGAAAGCACATAATCATTCCTGAAAAATACTATTATATAATTCATAGTCCAGATTCAGGTTTTTTAATATTTCTTTTTTCAATGTTTATTTATTTTTGAGAGAGCAAGCATGAGCCAGGGAGGGACAGAGACAGAGGCAGACAAAATGGAAAGCAAGCTCTGCTCTGTCAGTGCAAAGCCTGACATGGGGCTCAAACCCATGAGATCATGACCTGAGCTGAAGTTGGACCCTCAACCAACTGAACCACCCAGGTGCCCCTTATATAGCTTTTATTTCTGATACAGAATTCAATTCATAAAAACTATCATATTGTTTAACTTATTGCCTCTTATAATCTAGCATTTCATGAAATCTAGAGCACTACCCAGACTTTTATTATTTCACAATGTTAATGCATTAATATATTCTTTTTTAAAATTTTAATGTTTATTTATTTTTGAGAGAGAGAGAGAGAGACATAGAGTGTGAGCAGGAGAAGGGCAGAGAGGGAGGGAGACACAGAATCTGAAGTAGGCTCCAGGCTCCGAGCTGTCAGCACAGAGCCTGATGTGTACTCGAGATCATGACTTGAGCCAAAGTCAGATGCCCAACTGACTGAGCCACCCAGGTACCCCACTACATTAATATATTCTTAACATTGCAAGATAATTAGTTACTAAAACATGTCACAATCTATTTTTTCTGATTGCATCATATATTTCATAAACCAATATATTTAAAATTGTTTACTATTCTTAGTTTTATTTGAGAGAGAGAGAGAGACAGAGACAGAGCACAAGTGGAGGAGGGGCAGACAGAGAGGGAAACACAGAATCTGAAGCAGGCTCTAGGCTCCAAACTGTCAGCACAGAGCCCAACGTGGGGCTTGAACCCATGAACCATGAGATCATGACCTTAGCCAAAGTTGGATGCTTAACAAACTGAGCCACCTAGGTGCACCTCTTTAACCGATATTTTTTAAAACAAAGATTATGATCATTAGATATGCCAAAACTTAGGAAACCAAAAGGTCAATCAAGCATTGAGTGGACATAAGGCAACTTTGTGTCCTATAATAAGTTCTGAGAATAAAATTCCACATATGAAGTATCAAAATTGTATCTCTGAGAATCTTGGGTAATAGGTGGATTACATAAGAGCTTTATACTAAATATTTTAGTATTTGGATCTGGATCCAATGTGATCTGGATCACCCCTAACACACATATGTTTAAGTGTTGGGCACTAACCTTGGATCCCCATTTCCTTGAATTATTTTGTGCAATAGTACTCTATCCTCTTCAGCAATGAAGAAATGACTCTCTGTTTACTGGGGGTGTGACAAGCAGAGTGCCTTAAGATGAAGAGTACCTCTGGCACCAGACAATTTCCGTTTCCTGGAGCCAGCCTCCCATGATGGACCATTGGTGGGTATAATGACGTGCCTTCTTGCCCCAACCTCCAACCATTCTTCTGGGAAATCCCAACTTCAGAGTCACCCATATTGTTTCCTGAGCCCTCTGCTGAGTCTGCAGCCAACTCAGCTTCCCCCCACCCCATCCAATCTGCCTCCTTCTCTTCCTTTCAACAATATTCATTCCAAGAATTAATTGCTCTATAATGGTCTCCTAGAAAATAATCTAATCTGGGGTCATACAATGCACCCAGTTGTCAGGCTGTCTAGTCTCTTCTATGACCTTGATATTTGTACAGATTACAAGAGGTTTGTTTTCTTTTAGAATATTCCTCAGTTCTGATTTGCGTAATGTTTTCTCATGATTAGAACAAGGTTATGCAGGCCGCCTGGGTGGCTAAGTTGGTTAGGTGGCTGACTCTGGCTCAGGTCATGATCTCACAGTTCTTGAGTTTGAGCCTTGTGTTGGGCTCTGTGCTGACAATTCAGAGCCCAGAGCCTGCTTCAGATTCTGTGTCTCCCTCTCTCTCTGCCCCAACCCTTGCTCTCACTCTGTCTCTCTCTCTGTGTCTCACTGTCTCTCAAAAATAAATAAATAAATAAAATTTTTATCTAGTTTAGAACAAGACTATGCATTTTGTCAAGCAAATAAAGGGAGTGCAAATGTTTGCACTTGAACTTGATTTGTTCCAATATTGATGGTGATAATTTTACACTTGATCATTATGATGAGTACCAGGTTTCTCTACTTGAAAGGTCTTTTTATTATTCTTTTAGCCATTGAGAAGTATTTTGGTAGAGATATTTTTGACTTTATAAATATTTCCTTCAAATCCCAAAATTGATCATTAGTCTTAGCACTTACTTTTCTTCCTTGCCTAAATTTTTTATTATGATGATAGATTGCAAATGTTGATTTTTCTGATTTTCATCTTTTTTTTTTACTATATTAGCTGACATTCTACTGCAAGGAATGTTTTTCCTTCTGCTTCATTGTTCGTTTATTTACATCAGTGTAAATTCCTAGATTCCATTATAAATAATCCATTATTATAACAGGGATAGCAACTCCTAAGCTCTCCCACGAGACAAAATTATGTATAAATACATTGCATTGTGTGAGATTTAGAGTCTACCGCTTACCTGCCTATGAGGTTGGGCAAAAAATTATGTAAATTCTTTGGCCTTGTCATTCTTATATAAAAATCACCACCTACATTTTAGTGCTTTTATGGGAATTAAATGTGTTAAGATATGTAAAGCATTTAAACCATGCCTGGAATTTAATGAATGCTGTCGATGTATTATTATGGACTATTATATACAAAGTGTATCTTCTCCTTCTTTGTATATATAAAAATATTTTCTGCTTACCTTGCCTGGTTCTGTTCATGGGATTCTTACATCAGAACTCTATGTAACAACGTATAGTTATTATTTTAATAATAATAACAATTCCATAGCACTTACTAGTTGTTTACCACAGAGCAGTTACTGTGTGAAACCTCTTGTGTGCATTATCTCCTATAATCCTCAGAACACCTCTGAGATGTGGTAAGACTATTGACATTTTTGCAAAAAATAAAGAGAAGGAACAGACTCAAGTGGCAGTTCTCAGCCCTATGTGACTTTTGTCTCTTGTACATAAATATAAAATGTTTTTTAAGGAGTATTGTTTTAGAGAATATTTTAGGTACTATTTCCTAGGTAATATTTTCCCCAGGAATGGCAAAGGAACTCCCAGGACATTTAAATATTAGTAGCCTTTAGTTATTAATGTCTGATATGTATGTATGTTTATGTTTTAGGAATTTCCTTCCTAAAAGTGTCCTTTTCCCTGTTCCTCTTTTCATCACCTTGTGTGTGGACGATTCTTACTCTATCATGTTAGATATCCAAAACCTGTTCTACACATCTTATATTTTTGTATGTTTTTTCTTATTATGCTTTTAGTTTAAATATTAGAATTTCTGAATTTGTCCCCATCTCACCTCGTATTCATATTTATCTGCCTTTAATGAATGTTTTACAATTGGAAATCAACTCTTTCATGACAAATGTTATTTTCTCTTTCCAGATTTTGCCATTTGCATGTATGCTTGCTATACTTTTCTAAATTATGTGGCTTTTAAACGTTCTAAACTTAAAAAGTGTCTGATAGTGTTTCCCTTGTCTTATAATAGCCCTATTTTGAAAGTCG
The DNA here is from genome assembly GCF_006229205.1 of Suricata suricatta. NCBI lineage: Eukaryota > Metazoa > Chordata > Mammalia > Carnivora > Herpestidae > Suricata > Suricata suricatta. The sequence goes on along the minus strand of NC_043704.1, from coordinate 15,711,223 downwards.
GAGTCGTTCTGTGTTCTCAGATTGATCTCCTAATTTGAAATAGCTAGTTCCTTTCATAAAAAGACTGCTCTATACGTACCCAGTACTGAAACTAGAGATGTAGTCTATCAGAACAGAGGTGTGTTCATACATAAACCTCTCAAGCACAGACAACTTAAAGAAGTGTATTGAGATTATCTCCTTTTAGCTTGCCTAATTAGAAATATCCATTGTTATCAGGGAAGAAAACAGCATGCCAGGCAGAGCCAGTTATTTCTAATACCAGGTAAAATAAAAGACGTTATGCACATGTTCTTTGATGTTCTACTTCAGATGCATTCTACTTTCTCCTTAGGTGAGATTTGCTTTCTTATACAAAGAACCTAAGTTATTGCCATTTTCTTTCATCCAAACTTTTTATAGATAGGTCAGCAGGCAACATTCGCCAGATTCTTATAGGAGATACCCAGTAAGTCAACCATATTTCTCTGCATTAATCATTTTAGTCCTGCTGGTGGCCTCCTACGTGAAACCCCTTGCAGTCAGACTGAGGCCTTTGTCTCTGCAAGTAAAAAAGATTTGAAGTACCACAACCCCCTTTAATAGAAGAGCAGCAGCTGCGTGCATGCACACCTCCACACACACACACACACACACACACACACACACACACACACAGGCATACACACACAAGCAAACATACACAATCCACATACCTTCACACAGAGAAATGGTGGAGATAAATTAATAAGCATTTTAAAAATATGCTTCCAAAGGAGCTTATATTTGATAAAAATTAAATTAGAATTTTTCCTAAAGAAAAATTGAGTGAATATGTGCAAATATAGAGTAACACACAGTTTATACGTATCAAACATGCTTTGCTGAATCCTAGGATTTGATTTTTCTAGGAACGTAGAAGTTCAGAGTGGTTATTTGACTTTATCATCCAATTTAACAATGAACTTCATTGTAGTAAAAGTATTAACATAATAATCATAGCAATGTGTTTCTCATATTTCTCAGGTTTTGGGTTATTTTACCAAGAACTTATTTGTTAGGGAAAATCTAGTAGGTTTGAGAAGTTATCTCTGCCAGTATTTATTGTTTTAAATTAAAAATGCCATGCTCTAGTCAGTTCACAAAGAGTATAAACATCAATTTTAAATTTCCACGAAAATGTAATTTCATAAATCAAATGAAATCTCAACATTTCCCTTTTAGTTCACTGTGAATTCAGGATGTTAATTTGAAACCATGGGAAAAATAGTTCATGCTTTAAAAATAGAGTATTAAAAGCTTAAGAAACATTAATACAAATGAGAAATCTAGGTATTTCAGAATCCCAAACTATTTGCTTTTAATCAAAAGCTTCATGAAGCTAAGTAACAACTTTTGGCTTTTAGTGGTAAAACATCTTTCACGTGACAATGGGGAGAATCCCTCTTGGAAAATAATAGGTTTGGAGCAGGATGTAATAATAGATGGAGAAGTTTGAGGTCAAGGTAGAGTACTATGATTTGCTGAGTGTCAGTAAGGGGAAGGTAAAATTATTTGTTGGGAGCAGGTCAGAGTTTGTCAATAAAAATGCAATTTCTTGCCATAGAGATTAGTTACAAAAGGCAACTAAAGATCTCATGAGTAAACTTTGAGGATGAGACAACTGATTCTCATTAATGGCCCACTAACTGGGTCAGATGTGGTGAAACAAAGCAGATCTTGTCACTGCCTCTGAAGCCATATCTAAAACCAGGAGTCAACAAATTACTCACATTGGTCCTACAAATTAGCCAATGACAGGACGTATGTGGTGGATGACACCACTCTGAGGGCATATAAAAGGCCCTCTGCAGGGGAACTGTCCACAGTGAAGTGACACTTCTCTTCTCCTTCTCCACCCAAGCACAACCTCAGCAACCAACGCCATGTGTGGAAGCTACTACGGAAACTATTATGGAGGCTGTGGCTACAGAGGCTGTGGCTACAGAGGTTGTGGCTACAGAGGCCTGGGCTACGGAGGCTGCGGCTATGGAGGCTGTGGCTACAGAGGCCTGGGCTGTGGCTATGGCTCCTGGTATGGCTGTGGCTTCCGCAGACTGGGCTGTGGCTATGGCTATGGCTGCTACTACTGAGGACGCCATGAGACAGTCACCCTCTGGATCATCATGTAATGATTCAGCAGTTCTGAACCACACAAATATTCTGCCTCACCCCTAAGTGATGTTTATTCTACACTACACTGTAAACTTCTGATATGGTTTGCTAAAAGTCTGATTATCTGGAACTGATACCACTTGATGTCTGGAAGAAGATGAAATTCAACCTTTGAACTCATGATCCAACAAGAGGATGTTGCTACAGCTCTATTTTTTGTAATTTTATGCTAAATTCACTTCTGCTTTTCTAATAAATTTTGAATTTCCTCATAACTCTGAAAGAGAAAACTGTTTTTGTTTCTATTTATGTGTTATGCAGAGTTTGTGGTTGTTAGTAGGGTAGCAATTACTTTTCTTCAGGAAATAATTGTCTTTAATATCACCTTGCTTTGGCTGCAGTGGTTCTAAGATTTGTGACTCTGGAAAAGTCTATGACCTTTGTAAATGTTAGTTTCTCATCTGGTAAAGAGAGAGAAATATATTTTTCCTCATAATGATTTTAGCTTTTTATGCTTCTTGTACTATAGATTTCTGTAGTCACTTAATTGGTTCTTCAGGCGGCCTCCAGTCTCAACAGAGACCTGGCATGTTGGGCTGGAGGTGACATTCCCTTACGTGGCCAGATTTACGAGTACTGATGGTGTCAGTAAGTTTCACTTATAGTACTTAGATTAAGATACATGGAACTTTGTCAAGTGTGTGCCAAACCTAGTGCAAAAAGCCTTGGATGAATTCTCTCCACTGGAATCCACACAGAACCCCAATCCTCACTTATACCTAGTTGCTCACAGGCCCTCTCAACCATTCAGATCAGGAAAAGAAAATTGCGTTTAGGAGTGGATGGGAAAATAATATGCTTCAGTTTGCCCAAGTGCTCTATCCAAAAGACTTAGAATCTGCTGTAGATAGGGGTTAATATCAATATTTCAGCAAGTTATTTGACACTAATTTTTATGAGTTCATAATAGTCAGGAGATATTGCAGCCTGAGAATATGTTATATGAACATAGCTGAATGTATAAAATCTTACCTTCTGGCTTTAAGTTTCTTCTTTAACTTTGAGATGTATAAAACATATTCAATCATGAACTTGAGACAAATTGTAGTAGGATGAGGCTTACCAGGCTCATCTCCCACTAACAGAAAACAACAATAACAAATAACAATGTCACAAGATTTTTAACAAGATTCAGATCATCACAACATAATATCTAAAATGTCCAGAGTACAATATGAAATCATATGGCATACAAAAACCTACTCATTAGGATCTATTCTCAAGGGAGAAGACAATTGAGAGGGGTGTATATACTAAGATGCCCACACTTTCTGCACATACTGATGTTCACCTCCTTCACACTTCCATGTGACGGGACCTGTAGCATCTTCTAATCAATAGTGTAAAAGGGTAATAAGATGTGGCTTTTGTGGATTTTGTGATTATGTTACGTGAAATCATAATGTCCATCTTTCTTCCATATTTTCTTCTCTACAGGCTATGATTAAGCACACAGATATATAGTGTGTTGCCCAATGGAAAGGCCCACTTGGGAAGGAATTGAGAGTGGTATCTGGGCAATAGCCAACAAGAAATTGAGGCCCTCAGTTCCATAACCTATCTGTCACTGAACTGTGCCAACAACCATGTGGGCTTAGAAATTGATCTCTCCCCAGTCAATCTTTGAGGCAATCCTGGGTTTTAAGACCCAGTCGATACCTTGATGGCAGCCTGTGAAAAGTCCTTAAGCAGAAGACCATTCTAAGCAGAGACTAACAAAACTGTGAAAATTATTGTGATTTTTAAGATATTAAGCTTGTGGCAACAACAATAGATAAACTATTATAGATGACAAGCCCCAAATTATCAGAGCAACTTAATAACCATGATCCATGAAGTAAAGCTAAGCTTTGAATAAAAAAAAAGTAAATGTATCTTCAAAAGAGAAATAGAATTGCAAAATGTACCAAATGAAAAGTTTATAACTAAGAATATCAGAAGGTAAAATTTAATATCAGAAGTTTAAAAAAAAGATTCTTTGGATGGGTTCACTAGCAGAACTGAGATATAAGAGGAAACTCAGAGAATATAATGACAAATCAAGAGAAGTCACTGAATGCAAAAAAATACAATTTCAAAATATGAATAAAAAGCCTCAAGAATTTGCAAGACCTACCAAAATTTCTAACATTCATGACATTGGAATCTCAAATGGAGGAAGAATATAGATTGGCACAGAAATGATACTTAAAGAAATAATGGTTGAAATTTTCTCAAATTTGGTAAAATTCTCGAATTTACAGAATCAAGAAGTTGTAAATCCCAATTAGAATAACCTTTAAAAAAATGAGTACATAACTGAACCAAAGTGGGTTTCACTCCTTGGTGAGTTAGAAACTGCATCAGGCTGACATGTCACACAAAGAAACTTATTTGCAGCAAATAAAGAAATAATGGAGAATGACTTCCAACGTCATGACTACCCTAAAGAGGGTGAATAGATTCCTTTCCATTAGGTTCGGGATGAAAATTTAGATAGGAAAGCCACCTCCAATTTGTAGAGGTGGCCATAGGCTGCTCATGCACCGTAAGGAAACAGTCCTCTATGTACGTTGTGTATTATGTAAATTAGGCCAAGGCTCCTTCCTGGGCAGAGATTTTAGTATTATAAGGAGGAAAGAGAAATGTAGGTCTTTCCAGAGGTCACTCCATGGCCCATCTGCAAAGGCACAACCAGTGTGGGTGGTCTGAGCAGGCAGATTTTGTTAAGGCACTTGCCATCTCCTGGGGGTGGTTTCAGGTTTAATTTGTCTGAATTAAAAGGAAAGCCAGAAAGAAGAGCTTAGGGGAATATGTAAGACACAGGTTAATGAGTACAAGCAGGTGGGGAATAAAGGCAAGGTCTTGGGGTCTAGCTAGTGGCACATTTACATCATAATCAAGCTTATGATACCCAAAAAAGAGAGTAATTCTTGAAAGCAACTAGAGATAAACAATATATTACATATGGGAAATGATGATTCAAATTACTGTGGATGTTTTTTTGTCAGAAACAGAGTCCAAAAGACAGTGGAAAATATTTCTAACATGCTAATAGAAAATCTCAAGGGATGCCTGGGTGGCTCAGTCGGTTAAGCCTCCAACTTTGGCTCAGGTCAGATCTCATGTTCCTGGGTTCCAGCTTGAGTCGGGCTCTGTGCTGACAGCTTGCTCAGGGCCTGGAGCCTGCTTCAGGTTCTGTGTCTCCTTCTCTCTCTGACCCTCCCCCTCTCATGTTCTGTCTCTCTCTGTATCAAAAATAAATAAAACATTAAATAAAAAGAAAAAAGAATCTCAAATTTTAATACTTAATAATATGCTTTAGGAACAAAAGTGAAATAAACACTTTCTCAGATGAAGGAAAAATAAGAAAATTTGTGTCCAGGAGATTTTTTTCTAAGATATGTTAAAGGAAATTTTCCAGCTAAAAGAAAATAATACTAAAGGGATATTTGGAACTTCAGAAATAAAGGGAAAGCAATAGAAGATTTTGTACATTTGGATAAACAAAATAGATTACTCTTTGCCTTTTAAATTATTTGAAATATATATAACTGCTCAAAGCAAAATATTATAATACTGAATGAGAGGTTTGAGGGTATATTGATACAATACATATAACAAATGCAATAAGAGGAGGCAATGGTAAAGAAACATTTAAGTCTGTAAACCTTATACCTTTTGGTTAAAGTAGCAAAATATGAGCTCTGAGAATACTCTGAAATATTAGTTATGTATATTTCATATCCACAATTAACCACTAAAAAAGACAGAGATATAGCCAAAAAGTCACTAGACAAGTTAAAATCTAATATTAAAAATACTTAAATGGGCAGTGAAATGAAACTGAGAAATAGAAACAGAAATGAATGGTAAGATGGTAGAAATAATTCCCATGGTAATAATAATTAAATAATATGTGAATATGCAAGTAGTCAATTAAAACACAGGGATTGTCAAATTGACTAAGATTATACTGTCAATTGGCTAAAATACATATAAAGATATTGTTTACTAGAAAATCACTTCAAGTATAAGTATGTGTATGTGTAAGAGAAAATTTACAGGAATGTTAAAAATAGTGGAATTAAATGAAAATTAAAATAGAAGGTATCAAAATTTGTGAGATGTAAATAAAGCAGTGCTTCAAAGGAAATTTATAGCAATCAATTTTTATATCAAAAATGAAGTTAGTTCTCAAATCAGTATTCCAAAAGTCCTCCAAAATAATTAGCAAAAAGTATGAAAAAATGAAAGGGGAAATAATAGAGTTAACAACTGGACTTAATATAACTTATAGCAGAAAGTAGAGAAAATAAATGAAACCAAACACCAACTCTATGAAAATTTCAATCAAATTGATAAACCTGGGGTACCTGGGTGGATCAGTCAGTTGTGTCTGACTCTTGAGTTCAGCTCAGATCATGATCTCACAGTCATGAGATCAAGCCCACCATCCAGCTTTGTGCTGGGCATGGAGCCTTCTTGGGACTCCCTCTCTCTCTCGCTCGCTCTCTCTCTCTCTCTCTCTCTCTCTCTCTTTCTCTGCCCTTCCCAAACTCATGCATGCATTTTCTCTCTCTCTCTCTCTCTCTCTCTCAAAAAATAATAAATCTGTAGCAAGACTCAAGAAGAAAACAAAATGAAGATACATATACCAAGAGTAGGAACAAAATAGGAACAACACTACAGTTCCTATAATCATATCAAAAGCAATAAGAGGACACAGGGAGCAATATAATGTTCATAAATTCAACAACTTAGATCAAATGAACCTGATCTTTAAAGGGCAAAACATTGCCAAACGCTCAAATAGAAATATATCATTTGGAGAGTCACATGACTCTTGGAAAACTACATTTTGTGATTAAAATCTTTTCAAAATATAAAACTTACAGTTCATATAATTTCACTTGTAAATTCCACTAAACATGAAAGGAATAAATAATACCAGCTGTATGGAATCTCTTCAGAAAAGAGAGAGAGAGAGAAAGAGACAGAGACAGGGAGAGAAAGGAGGAAATATATCTCAATGTTTTTATGAAATCAGCTTTACTCTAATACCAAATCTAGGAAATTTGATGTCAGAAGTGTTCTCACCATTCCCTAATTGATAAGCAGGACTCACTGTGCCTAGACTATTTGTATAAACAGTGTGGTTTCTGCTGAACAAGTGTTTTCCTTCTCAGAGTCTGGCTTTTTGCTGGTGCCTTTTTGATCTGTCACCAGTTAAAATTTTGGGCATTAAGTCTCTAAGGGACTTCCTTGAGAAGAAATATTACCCATAGAACACTTCATTTCTGTTGCTGGGAGAAGAGTAAGTGGCCCCTCCTAGAGGGAGAAAGAATAAGGAGTTCTTCACATGGATACCCCCAGAATCTCCTTGGATCTTTCCCCCTTATTATCAAGCTATGTATCATTACTACTTTGCTATAATAAATCTTCACCAAGAGCACAATTCTATGCTGAGCCCATGAGTTCTTCTAGCAAATCTCCAAAACTGGGCATGGTCTTGGGGACCCCCAACACAACATGACCTGGAAAAGGCAAAGGTAGATAGATTAAACAATCAGTTATTTATAGGGTTTAAGAGTGTGAGGAGGCTTGATTGCAAAGATGTTTTGAAAAAAATCTCTGCACCAGTTTGCATTTCCACCAAGAGTATAAGAGGGTTCCCCTTTCTCCACATCCTCACCAACATCTGTTGTTTCCTGTGTTGTTTATTTTAGACATTGCTACAGGTGTGAGGTGATATCTCATTGTAGTTTTGATTTGTATTTCCCTAATGATGAGTGATGTTGAGCATCTTTTCTTGCCATTTGCAATGCTGTAGATGGAGCTAGAATGTATTACACCAAGGGGAATGTATATCATTCAGAAAAAGACAAATACCATATAATTTCACTCATATGTTGAATTTAAGAAATGAAACAGATGAACATGGGCAGAGGTGGGGGACAAAGAGAGAGAGGCAAACCATAAAACAGACTCTTAACTGTAGAGAATACATTGAGGGTTGCTGGAGGGGAGGTGGGCAAGGGGATGGGCTAAATCGGTGGCATTAAGTAGGGCATTTGTGTTGAGCACCATGTGTTATACATACGTGATGAAATGCTAAATTCTACTCCTGAAACCAATATTACACTGTATGTTAAATAACTGGAATTTAAGTAAAAACTTGAAGCCACAAAGAAAAAAATAGCATGAGGGACTTTGGGGGTACTGTGATGGCACTATTTTATATCTTGATTGTGATGGTTGTACATCATGAATTTTTCAAAGTCATAGAACTTTACACCAATAGAATGAACTTTTCTGTCTATAATTTAAAAATAAAACATAAAAAATGATTTGGGGAGCCATTGCAGATGACAGTTAATGCAGGGAAAAGATATACAGAATATTTACCATGAGCCAAGCAACAATAAACTCATGGAAAATTTTATCTTATTTAGTCTAAAAACTCCCAGCAACAGAGACACAGTAGAACTGATAGAGTGACTGAAGTAGAGAGCAAGAGAATATATGTCAAAAACAGGCAATTGCAATCTTTCTTGGAATCAAGCAAATACAAAAAAAATTAATAAAACAAAATCTATTTTTATTGTATTTTCCTATTCTAAAATAAAAAGAGAGAAAACCAAGGTTTCTATTTCAGGTTAGCCAAATTTATTAGGATCATTGAGAAACATGCATGAGAATTATCAAGGCAGGATCAATAAAGACTGGTAAAGAAGATAAAGGGGGTTCGCAGGATAAAAATCAGTTCTCGCTTTTTAGGAAGCAAAGGTTGGGAGTAAATAACTATGGGTTTCAGATCCAGAAAGGAGTTGCCAGATTGTAGGTAATCTGCAAATCATATCAGAATTATCGTGAGCTAGTATGAAAACACAAGGCATGGGATTCAAGGCTGGTGAATCATGATGTTACATGTGCCAGTGATAAAAGTCTCCGATGGCGTCCTCAATAGTAGTAGCCACAGCCATAGCCACAGCCATAGCCACAGCCTAGTCTGCGGAAGCCACAGCCATAGCAGGAGCCATAGCCCAGGCCTCTGTAGCTGCAGCCTCCATAACTGCAGCCTCCATAGCCACAGTCTCCGTAGCCACAGCCTCCATAACCACAGCCTCCATAATAGTTTCCGTAGCAGCTGCCACACATGGCGTTGGTTGCTGAGGTTGTGCTTGGGTGGAGAAGGAGAGGGGAAGTATCACTTCACTGCGGACTGTTCCCCTACGGAGGGCCTTTTATATGCCCTCAGTGTGAGTGGGTCCCACCACGCAAGTCATGCCACTGGCTAGTCTTATGACTAATTTAATTAGTTTGTTGTTTCTCAACCATGAGATAAAACCACAGAGGTATTAAAGAAGCTTGTTTTTTTTATCTAGAGACTCAGGGATCCCCTGAAACAATTCAATGTCAGTAATGAGAGCAGATAGCTGTACATACAAATCCCTACCTTACACCAAATCTCAACTTAGCTTTAATAAACAGGCATCATTTCAAGAGGTATCATTTGCAGCAGACCAACTTTGACCTGCTATTGGCACAAAATAAAATCTATATTCTTCTTTTTATCGTTCCAAAAACCAATAGCACTCATTTTTAACCAATGAGTTTTGCCTCTGCCTTGTGTCAATGCTCTTTTTCATCTTCAGTGTTTCAGCTGTCCATCCTTCTCTGAAATGGAGCAGCACAGAAAATCACAATGCTCGTCCATCTCTGTGATACCTTTAACAAAAAAAAAAAAAAAAAAAAAACTCAGTTTATTCACATGTCTTGAGAACCAGCCTGAGCCAACTGTATTTCTGGGTTTTCACTTATACAAATTATCCTTTTATGTTTTTATGCCCAATTCTTTAGGGCACTAAAAATAGTTCATTCTATAAACTGCAATTTCTGTTCAAAGCCTACCACCAGAAAGAGTGCTAATAATGATTCCTGCTTTATTAAGACTTTTTTCAATTGCCATTTTCATTTGATACCATTTTTTTAACTGGTGAGAAATTTAAGAATTTTTGCCAGTTGTGTGCTCATGGGCTTTACCGTATCTGAAATGACAGTGGTTCCCAAAACTTATATATTTTTTGATAATTCCTCACTAGTCAACAGGGAGATCTGTTCACATTTGAGGATAAACAATAATCAGCTAATATTTTAACTGAATTTATTAATTTTCAGATACTTGATTTTGCCCATTAAACAAAGGAAAGTTCATTTGTAAAGACATACAATGTTAAATAGGTAATGTTTAATCAGGGATATTGAACTCTTTTAAATAATCATTGAATTTTTTTCATCGCTTTCACTATGATAATCCAGGCTAGTAGGAGGTACAGAAAAGCGAAGAGAATTTTTTCATCATGTGAAAACAAGTAGATTTTGTGTTTTCAGGAAGTTTCATAAAGGAGGTATGATTATGAATACAAATCTACAGTCAATGACCAAAGTGGTCACAATACAATGATGTTCTGTATTTAAAGACTGTTATTACATATCTCTTCATATAAACTTTATACATAGCCAAAGAGTATATGATTGAGTTATGCAGTAGTAAAGAAGGTTCAAGATTGAAAACCATTTGCACTTTAGTTAACTTTCCTGTGGAATTCAGTACACAAGATCTTTGTCATTCCTTCAGTTCAGATGCTTTGGTAAGTAATTCAAATTAGTCACGGGCAAATAACCTCTAAATAGAACATAGCAATGTTTTTCTACTAATAATCAGGCTAAACACAATCACTTATCCATTTACCATGCATTTTTAATGTGTTTTCCATTTATTTTTATCAATAAATGTATTTCTACACACTAGACACACCATTACAGTTGTGTATCATTTCAATCCCTCCTTCACCAAGCTAATAACTGTTAGAAAATGTCAACTACATCAGATATTTGTTTCAAATTATCCTACTTTAGATTCCATCAATCAGTTCATTCAATTGAAATTAATTTTTTAATGAATACTAGTTGGAGTGATGTGATTGTCATTTTTTTTCACTAGTACAGTAGTTTTATTCCAAGAAAACTCGAACTCTTAATTTAAATCCTGCAAAAAATTCCATGTGCATATGTAAAATTATGTGAGGCTATCAGCTGATATGTTTTTCTCCTATGGGACCTTGTAGTGGAGCATTCACAAGTCATTCAGGGCTTAAAACAGTTCTTTTTTTTTTCTTTTTGGGGATTTGTTTTATTTTTTTTAGACTTAAATCCTATACATTGAATAAATTCATGGGCCAGAAAGGTATATGACTAAATTATATTAGTTCACAAAATAATTATGTAGCAGGTAGTTTTGTAACTGGTTAAAATGATTGTGGAAGTTTCCATCTGTCCCATAACTATCAATATCTGGAACTAGAATGGTATATTTTTTTACAACCAACAGACCTACACTGATACACTATTATCACCCAAAGTCTATAGGTTAAAGTAGGGTTCACTCTTGATGTTATACATTCTATGGGTTTTGACAAATGTATGACAGGGAGCCCCATTGTAGTGTCACATGAAATAATCTCATTGACCTAAAATTCCTCTGTACTCTGTCCTTGTATGCACTGTGACATTCCTGGTTGCTTTTTTTTCTTTAAGTGTTGCTGCCTTAATGCTTTGAAATATAATTACTACTAATTGTCTCTCATGAAAAACAAAGCAAACAACAAATATTTCCCCAATAAAACTCCCTTGAGTTTCCCAAGATAATTCCTTAATTCATTATTCCTCCTCCATACAAATTTCAGGGATGTATTTTGAAGATAACTGCTTCTACTGTCTCATCTTCTTTTCTTTCAACCATTTAGACTGTTGACCCACCACTCCACTGCAAGTGTGCCTGTCATGTCTTACCAAATCTAAATACAGTTTGTTTCTCTGTAATTTTACCAAAACTCTGAAAATTCAGGTCAATTGAACTTTTTTCTTGATAGATTGTCTCTCAGAATCCGATACACTGTACTCACTTATTTTGCTTCCAACTTGACTTTTTCAGAAATTTTTTGTATTATATTCTCCCTACTTTGACCTGAATCTCAAACCATTGTTGTTGTTGTTGTTGGCTTTCCTATGTCCTTTATCTTCACCCTTTGATACATGTCTATTCAACTGTCTACTTGTTAATTCATTTTTTATCTTAAATAGCCATCAGAAATTTAGCAATTCCCACAAAAAGCCCATGTCCCCTCATGACACTAAGTGTGTTCTCTTCCAATATCTCAATCTCATGGCTAAAGATAATTAAATTATAGCCTCCCCCCAGAGCATATCTACATAGACATTCCATTGCATTTAAAATATCCTACACCAAACTATCCTCTCTACAACATTGTCTTTTACCATTTTATTTCTCATTTTTCAATAAGCCAAACACAGTGGCTCTTCAACATCTCAGACCAAGTTGTCTCCCTCTTTGCCATTGTACTGCTGACCTATCTTTCTGGAAATTGCAGCAGGAATGCTTGAATCCTTCTCTTCATTCAGGTATCAGTTAAAGTGCTATCTCTTCAGATATGTCTTCTCTGACCACTCAGTTTAAAATGGACTCCCCCAAGTAACAAATAAGCTTATTCAACTCATTGGGGTTTTTTGTTTTTCAAGTAGTCATTCTTATCAGAATTTAATATATTTCCTCTAAAACTTAATTGCTTATTGTGTATCTGTCACTGACTGTCTTCCCCTACAATGAGAAATTTAAATACCTTGAGAATATAGACCATATTTGTCTTTTTCATTTCCCCATCCCATATGCTTAAAATGAATCCCTAATATGGAGTAAGTTCATAATAAAATAAAAAACTGAAACAGACAATAAAGCAGTGTTTGCTAGGGGCTGGGGGGGAAATTGGGTGCTATAGGTCAAAGAGTACAAATTCTCAGTTATAAGAGTAAGTTCTGAAGGGCTAATATACAGCATGGTGACTATTGTTAATAACAGTTGTATGCTTGAATGTTGTTGAGAGAAAATCTTATGCACTCTTACTGTCATTGAAAACCCACCTCTGTTTCCAGAGCCAACATATAACATGAAGACAGAGTCTGAGGATTAAGAGGAATGATAATTGTATTACTTTGTCAGGCAAAAGATGCTGCAGCATGCTAATGTCTTCAAAATAGCAGATCCACCTGTGGTAAAAGACTGAGGGGGTTGATAGGAAAATACAAGACCTGGGTGGTTTTGACAGGAATCCTACCAGTCACGTTCTTCATGACTTCAAGGTGATCTCATGACTAGCACGAAGATGGGCTATCTGAGTGCTGTTCCTAAGTATACACTGAGGTCATCCAGATGCCAATATGGATACTGAAGTTCTGGAAGAGAGGATTCTACAGAAAAGACAAGTGAAAGAGAAGTAGAGGCTTCGAGAATAAGGAAGAGAAAACTTTGTTCAGTTTAAAGTCAAGTCTTGCTAAACACTAGTGTGTCCATTTTAATTTCCATCCATCTTTACATTTCTACAGCAGTTTCATTACCACACGCACACACAGAGTTAAAAACGTAAGACAATAGACATGTAGACATGCTAGTTATCCCCATCTTGGTAATTATTCCACAATGAATATGTATATCCAAGTACATCATGTTGTACTCTTTAAATGTATACTGTTATATTTGTCAATTATCCCTCAATAGCTTTAAAAAAGGAAGTAACTTTCTTATCTTTTAAAAATCAAATGTATGGTTACCCAGAGGGGACATGGATGAAATAGGTGATTAGGATTAAGGAGTGCACTTGTGATGAGCACTAGATGATGTATTGAAGTGTTGACTTACCATATTGTACACCTGAAACTAATATTACACAGTATGTTGATTAATTGGAACTTAAATAAAAACTTTAAAAATTTCAAATCAGGGTCACTTGGGTGGCTCAGTGATTAGTTAAGTGTCCAACTTCGGTTCAGATCATGATCTCCCAGTTTGTGAGTTCAAGCCCCACATCAGGCTCTGTACAGAGAGCTCAAAGCCTAGAGCCTGCTTTGGATTCTGTGTGTGTGTGTGTGTGTGTGTGTGTGTGTGTGTGTGTGTGTGTGTCTTTCTCCCTCTCCTACTCATGCTCTCTTTCTCTCTCTTAAAAATAAACACCAAAAAAGAAAAAAATTATTAAAAATTTTTTCAAGTCAAATCAACAACATTAAAGCATTGCTCATAAGATCTCATGGAAGCTGGGGTCTCAAGTAAGCAAACACTATGTAATTAGGAAACAAGTCTTGTTTTAAAGGCACATGACACTACAGCAGTAGAGTCCTGAATATATTGGCTATAGGAAATTCTTTGGCTATTTTTTTAATGTCAGTTTGTTTGAAAATGAGTCAATCCTGCCTGTGGTCTACACACATACCACTCAGGTTGTATAAAAGGCCCTGTGCAGATTATGAAATTCAAACTCAAGAAACAGATTCTGCTCCTCAACTGAACCTTCCATTCCTGACACCATGTGCTACTACGGCAACTATTATGGTGGCCTGGGCTATGGCTATGGTGGCCTGGGTTGTGGTTTCGGCTGTAGGTATGGTGACTATGGTTATGCCTGCTGCCGTCCATGCTGCTTTGGAAGATACTGGTGTTCTGGCTTCTAGTGAAATATTCTAGATTGCTGATACCTTGGATAGTTCTTGTTATTATATAAGGACTGTTTATTTGATTAATGTTATTTTCTATTCTAACACTGATATCTAAATCCTTGGCCACCTAGTCACTAATTTGTTAATTATCTAGAACATCCAATTATTTTGTGAGGGGAAAATATCCATTCATTTCTATATGTGTGCGCAAATCCAAGCTTAATAGTTACTTGGGAAAATTCAGGTTTTATCTTTCATTAAATAAAAGTTCGTTTGCAAGTCCATCATATATTTTTTACATACATTTATTTGTCTTCATCATTTCTGAGCATAAAAATGTGTGTGTCTGTGTGTGTCTGTGTGTGGCTGCATAGCTGCTATTTTTCTATCAGCTAAAGTCTGCTCCAAAGACATGACTTCATTGACACTTGAAGGGACAAAGACTTCCTCCTGAGAACTTCAATGGCTTGCACTAGGAAGCCATCAGCATGACGAAAATGATGAATGAGAGTGCACACTGGGGAAGCACCAGCAAGCATCATCTAGAGTTTACTCTTTACACCACTCAGGTGCAGGTGTATCTTGCGTTATGTTCAAATTCTTCTATCAACACTTCTTTTTTTAATGTTACCAATTATTTTATTTTTTATTTTTTAATAGTTTATTGTCAAATTGGTTTCCATATAACACCCAGTGCTCTTCCCCACAAGTGCCCCCACTCCATGACCATCACCCCCTTTCCCCCTCCCTCTCCCCCTTCAGCCCTTGGTTCTTTTTCAGTATTCAATAGTTTCTCATGGTTTGTGTCCCTCTCTCTCCCCAACTCTCTTTCCCCCTTCCCCTTCCTATGGCCCTCTGTTAGGTTTCTTTTGTTAGACCTATGAGTGCAAACATATGGTATCTGTCCTTCTCTGCCTGACTTATTTCTCTTAGCATGACACTCTCGAGGTCCATCCACTTTGCTACAAATGGCCAGATTTCATTCTTCTATCACCACTTCTTAAAGACAATAGCTGGCCACGAATTATGAAAAACAAAGCAATATTAAACAGCAGCAAAAAGATCAGTTGGACAAGCCAAAGTCTCCTTTCAGCTACAAATTGATTTCTAAGCAGTAATTGACATTCATTGTCTCTGTTGTTTATTACCTATTCTACATTGCCCGTATAGTTTGCTAGCACTTCTGCTGGTCTAGGTAGCTAAAACGTTTTCATGAGAAGCCTAAACCTTCAGTTCTTGTGCCTGTGTACAACAGTTCTTGGGAATAGAAGCAACCCCCATAGATCCTGTGAATTTCTGACATTCATGTACATTCAAACTCCCACTATAGAACAGATCTGTATCTCTTCACAATAATCAATATTGTAATTAATTTCTCTGTCTACTGGTAGGGGGACTCCACTATTATCAGGTAGGCAGAACTCTATATTAATTCATTAATAAATGGGTTCCAGGGTGTAATGGGGAAAAAGAGCAATTTTACCTGACAGGTGTTTTTTTTCAGACCGACATATTCTAGATATTAGGGTAGCATTGGTTAAAAATATATTCTCCATTGTAAAGACAGTAAAAAATCTCACAAAGTGTAAACCTTAGCACATTCATTGACAGCATTTTCAGAAGCCATTTCAGCGGGCTGATGTGGTGTGTACTAAGATGAATATATCTCATAGCAATGGGTGCATTATTTCACTTTCTTCTCAGGGACTTTCTCAGTCCAAAGCAATGTTGTACAGACTTCTGGGATGATAAATAAGTCACTACATATCTCAGATACTGGTGATGATCATGTCACTGTGGGCAGTTAAGACAAAACCCATACTCAGAATATCTATCATTATTATTAAATAGCAACTTCCATCTATATGGAAGGCACGTGATAAAATCAACTTGGCATAAAGAGCTAGTTGGACCCCTCTAAGTGTGGTACCCCATGAAGGGCTCAGAAAAATCTTTTGATGCTTTCAGATTGGATATTCAATTCCAATATTAGCTAGATACGCTTTGTAAAAGAAGACCTATTTCTAACACTATGGCTATTCTATTCTTGAGCCCATTGCATATGTGCTGGTATGACAGATGACAGAAGCTATTAGACATTTCCTGGCTGAGTCACTGGCCACCTGATTGTTTTGTACCTTCTCTGTTGTGGATGTGCTATGGTGAAAATCGACATCAAACTCAAATATCTACATAATTTTTATCCACTCTGATATGCCCATCTGTACAATTCCTCCCTGGATCTCTTTGTTTAACCATACTCTTCCTAACCCCTGAAAAACTAACCAGACTATTAATAACTGCCCAAATGTCCTTGTATGGTCTTACCTCAGACCACATATCTCTCCACATAAATTTCATGATTGGGTATACTGCATGGAGCTCTGTCTACTGAGAACATTTCCCCTTACTGTTATTTGTCAGAGCAATTCTGCATGCAACAGCAGTCCATTTTCAGGCTAATTCCAACATATGGAGAGGACCCATCCATGAATGAGGCCTGGACATACTCTTGCTCTGCGCTTAGTCATAGGGCTAAGCAGTGAACTGATAGAAAGATTTCAGTGCTAAAGGTAGGCTTTAGGCTACATAAGTTCTTTAGACGGGACACAAGTACAACTCATTTATGCCCTTTGCACCTGCTCTAACTGACGCTGAATCTATAGCACCATTTAACTTCAGACTTCTTCAGCTAAGTCTGCCAAAATTTATGACTTGGTGGGTCTGGGAGTACCCAGTCATGAAGGTCAGCACACATCGTCATTTGATGCTGCACAGTGACAGATGTTCAGTCTCTGCTTGGGTCCATTAGTATGCCAGGAGCTTCTTTTTGAGCTGTGAATATATTCTGCCATAATATGGCCTCGCTCCAGAAACCTAGCCATCTGTGCTACAACTTGCACATGGGGGGCTGCCAAAAACTGAATTTTGCAGGAGGAACAATAATGAATCAAGTGTGTATGTGATGGGTATCACTATTCCTACATCCTATAAGACTTTAATGGAGGCAATAGTCTCTGTCATTCTATGCTGTGATGGTTAATCTTATGTGTTAACTTGACTGGGATAATGGATGCCAAGATAGTTGATAAAACATTATTTCTGGATGTGTCTATGAGGATGTTCCTATATGAGATTAGTATTTGAGTTCATAAACTAAATAGGGAAGGTTAGTCACCCTTACCAATGTGAGTGGGCATCATCTAATCTGCAGAGGACATAAATAGAACAAAAAGAGAAGAGAAAAGGTGAATTTGCGCTCTGCCTGAGCCAAGATGCCCATCTTCTGCCCTCAGACATTGGTGCTCAAGGCTTTTGGACTCAGACACCACTGGATTTTCTGGTTCTCCAGCTTTTAGATGGCAGACTGTGAGACTTTTCAGACTCCATAATTGTGTGAGACAATTCCTATCATAAACCCTCCTTTCTGTCTTTATATATATATATATTCTCAGAGTCTTCCATTGGAACATTCCCACTAAACTGGTGAAAGAACTTAGCTTCTGTGTATATCCATGCTATTTATACCCTCAGGACTGCATAAATTACTATGGAATGGGTTTATGGAACCATTAATCCCATGGTGAGATAGATTTGGATCAGAACTCTGACTGACATCTGGTCTTTTTGTGCCTCCCATCTAAGAAAGGTACTTCTTGTACTTAGGGTCCCTACATAACCATGAGCTCAGACCCTATGATAATATCATTCTAAAAATTTAGATATTTTCTTTTTCCAGAATTCAGTTGCTCTGGTAAATTCCCAAAGTTCCCTCAAAAAAAGATTGGAAATATATTCCTTGAGAAAGAAATTAGTTGGAGGAGGCACTTGGGAGGCTCAGTTGGTTAAGCATCCAAGTCTTGATTTTGGCTCAAATCATGATCTCAGAGTGAGGAGAGTGAGCCCTGCATCAGACTCCGTGCTCTGTGTGGAGCCTGCTTGAGGTTTTCTGTTTCTCTCCCTCTGTCCCTTTCCCCTGTTCACATGCTCTTTCTCTCTCAGGAAAAAATTATTGGCAAAAATCAAAGAATCATTCTAAAGGCTTGGAATAAACCCATCTGTCAAAGTGCTCTTGCAAAAGAAAGGGGAGTGCTTTAATAGATTTTTTTAACTCTAAAATGCATAATGTTTAAGACACATTTCATGGATAGTACTATTACAAGTATACAAGCAAATAGCAAAATCTAAAAAGAAGAAACATATATTTGTCAGAAAAAATGTACCGAATTTACTGAAGGTAGAAAATTTAACATAAGCTGAGATGGGGGAAAGGACTGAAAGACTCTCCTAAAATTTGGAGCAAAAGCATAAAAAGACAACAATTATGCCAAGTAGAGTGAGACATGTACATCAAAGATTCTAGATGACTAGCAAAGGAGACATGGAATTTCACAATCGAGGTGGCAGGCAGAGAATAATGGAGGAAGGAAGAATGGAATGGAAGACATTTTAGTGGGGAAGAAGAGTTAAAGAAAACATCTTGGATATAAGATTATACACGAATTTAATATTAGTTAATAATAAATGGTACTAGTAACTAAACTTATCTTTCTTTTTCATTCAGTGGGGGAAAAATCCTTGCAATTATGTAAGCAGGAAAAACCAATAGCATTTTATAGTCACACTCACAGAGAAAGCAAGCGAGTAGTTATAAAGCATCTCATTGCCACATTAAAACTGCCAGTGAGAACGCAAGTTAACTCATTGCTCTTTTATTCAGCTGTAAAACAGGGTAAATTTAACACATTGTAGAGTTGTTATGGGGCTTATGTGGAATAATGTGCATAAAGGACTGGACAAGTGATCGTCCTGCGGTAAACAGCTGAAAACTGCTACTTTATTATTCTTATTTCGATTATAAATATATATTATCATATGAAGCTTTGGCATATGAATTACATAAGCAGCACAGAATAAGTTTGGCAGAAAATTGCTCTTTTATATGCAAAGAATTCAGAAAATAAACCATGCATGAAATAGTAAAAAGTTACATTTACTAGATACTAACATCTTCGTAGCAATCTGAGAAGTCTGGTTCTATCATTATCCCTCACATATAGGGAAGAACACCAATTTCCAAGAGGTTCCATAATTTGTCAAATGTCACGAGAATCATGTTTTATGTTTTAGGGTGGTAATTTAGGAAATTTTTGTGTATATCAATGATGTCGAGTAGAGGTTTGTCACTATAGAGAAAAAGAGACACAAATAAGGAATAGGGTAAAGTGCAGAAGATGCCTATATAATTCAATTTCAATTAGAGATATTTATAATTTGAAGACTTTAAACACATCTTCTTGATCCATTCGTCAGGTGATGGACATTTAGACTCTTTCCATAATTTGGCTATTGTTGACAGTGCTGCTATGAACTTTGGAGTACATGTGCCCCTATGCATCAGCATTTCTGTATCCCTTGGGTAAATCCCTAGCAGTGCTATTTCTGGGTCAAAGGGGAGTTCTCCTGATAGTTTTTTGAGGAACCTCCACACTGTTTTCCAGAGCAGCTGCACCAGTTTACATTCCCACCAACAGTGTAAGAGGGTGCCCATCTCTCCACACCCTCTCCAACAACTGTAGTCTCTTGCTTTGTTCATTTTAGCCACTCTGACTGGCGTGAGGTGGTATCTCAGTGTGGTTTTGATTTGTGTTTCCCTGATGATGAGTGATGTTGAGCATCATTTCAATCTGCCTGTGGGCCATCCGGATGTCCTCTTTGGAGAAGTGTCTGTTTATGTCTTATGCCCATTAAGCGAAATAAGTCAGGCGGAGAAGGACAGATACCATATGTTTGCACTCATAGGTCTAACAAGAGAACAGGAGAAACCTCATGGAGGAAAGAGAGCTGGGGAGAGAGAGGGACGCAAAACCTGAGAGACTATTAAATACTGAAAACTAACTGAGGGTTGAAGGGGAGGGGGAAGGGGGAAAGAGGTGGTGGTAAAGGAGGAAGTCACTTGTGGGGAAGAACGCTGAATGTTATATGGAAACCAATTTGACAATAAACTATTTTAAAAAAGGACGTGAACAAACCAATTTGAGCACAAAAATGGATGTTTCTTTGGGGATGATGAAGGTAACATTGAACATCAGATTCAATATGTTAGAGCTGCTTAGAATGTTAATCAATTCTATGTGACACTAAAAACATATTTTGGGGGAAAATCTTGGAAAATTATAGCCAGGAGTCTTGGCTTGTGGGCTACATTGAAGGCATTGCTTGTGTCCAACTGTTATAATGTACCAAGCAAGTTAAAAAAGTTGTAAAATCTACTATTTCTTTAGATGTGTAAGCCTAGAGTGGCTAATTTCTACTCAATACTGAACAAAAATTCTAAGCTTCAAAAATAAAGTAAATAAGAAAGACAAGTCCTCACATAAGTATACTTTGGGGAAAATATACTCTCCTTGGAGGTTTGATTTTCCAGTGATCTCAATTCCTTCTTCGAGGTCAATAATTTCAAACTGTGAAACTATCAGCCTGTGAATTGGGGCATGTCCATGACCTTAAACTAAACCCAGCACTTAAACTCATTCATGTCCAAGATTTAGAAATCACAGTTCAAGAAAAAATAATTGAGAAGTTTACAGACATATGATTCACACACACACACACACACACACACACACACACACACACACACACGTGGGAGAGGGAAATAGCTTCAGTTACAACTTTGAAACCACACAAATGACAGGAAAAAACAACTCAGGATTAACAAGTATAAAGGATACCATGAAACAGCTTTAAACATAAATATCAATGGGTTTTAGAGATGCTGTAATCTTTTAAGAATAACTTTTTAAACCTTAATATGACTTGTTAGGTGGAAACTGGTTGGGGTGAGTTTGAACTTCTCTACTCTTGAACAAAACAAGCATAAGAAATACTGCCTGCTTACATATGCCCCAACCAAAGACTAGATATTGGAGTCATGCATCAACACTCATATCTTACAAGTAATTTCACATAGATGAAAATTTTGATGTCAAAACACATGAAACATATAGTGTTTCCAGACAATGCTTAACTAAATTGGCAAATACTGCCTTGTTTATCTTAATAATAACCCAGCATCACACATTGTTACTGCTTACCAGAGCAGAAAACTGACCATTACAAAGATTGTTACTTTCTTATTATTACAAATCAAGGATTTGGTAGAGCAACTGAATTAGAAATACAAAAAGAAGATATCCCCTAAAGAAGGCTATTGTTTCCTTTAATACAAATGAGTTTTAACAAGCTAAAAAAGTAACTCTTAATATTAAATAAGAAGAGAACCAGGATTGTTATGCCAAATTGAAGTTTATTAGAGAAATGGAGAAAAATATTAAGTATGAAATCAAAAGACAAGATCTATGACAGTACCATCCAGTTGAGACACCACACAAGAGCTCAGAGGATAATTTTCATATTTTTCTACTTTTTGAGGGTTATATCCAAGAAAGGAAGGACTTGTAGTTCAGACGTAGAGAGCTCCAGAGCTCAACTCTGCAGAAAAGTTATGTCTAAAACCTGTGATGTACGATAATCAGCACCCAACTGTGTGGGGCTCAGAATTGGTGAATCCATGTCCAGGTGTAGAGGGTGAGAGTCCCCCCATGGCATCCTCATTAGTAGTAGCCACAGCCATAGCCACAGCCATAGCCACAGCCCAGTCTGCGGAAGCCACAGCCATAGCAGGAGCCATAGCCACAGCCCAGGCCTCTGTAGCCGCAGCCTCCGTAGCCACAGCCTCCATAATAGTTTCCGTAATAGCTGCCACACATGGTGTTGGTTGTTGAGGTTGTGCTTGCGTAGAGAAGGAGAGGAGAAGTGTCACTTCACTGTGGACATTTCTCCCTGCAGAGACCTTTTATATGCTCCCAATGTGGTGTTGCCCATTACATGTGTCATATCATTGGCTAATTTTAGGACTATTTGGGTTAGTTTGTTGTTCTTCAAACATAAGATAAAGCTTCAGAGGTATTCAGGTGATTTGCTTTGTTTGGACTTCTTTTACCCAGCCTTGGGCTTGAATGAGGGGAGACACTCACACAGTCACATCTACACAGCCCTGCCCCAAATTAGACCTCCACTTTAACCTCCTACAATCATCCCTTATTTCAAGAAAGAATACATTTGATAGGGTCTTGGCCCCCAGACCATTATATTATTGTATAACACTTCACAGAGAATCGCATTTCTTTTTATTCATGAGTTTCTCTTCTCTCTTGATCCAAATAATTAATTTCTTCAGGGATTTAGTGGCTTTTTCTACACTGAAAACATAATGCATCTTTCATTCTCATAATGTTGATAATAATTTATCTCATTAAAATTTCAAGAGAAACAGGTCTGAACAAAATATCTTCTATTTTGTACTATACCAGTGAATTTTGTTCTCATTTATGTCCAACTTCTATTGAAGAGAGAATTTAAGTTATTCTGTGGAATCTAATTATTACATTCCTTGTCCTAATTGTATATGCTGTGATTAGTTAATATTCTAAGTAACTTTCCAATAAGCTTAGTGTCATGTATTTTCGTTAATAAACCTAGACAGAAAACTGTTTCTTTCTCAAAACATTCAATCAGTATGTTTTCTGACCTGACATGCTAAACCCTCTTGCATAACCCTTAAATTATAACAATCTCCATTCAAATAGTGTGATAGCTCATCTTAATGGGTAGCCAAAGAAAAGGGGTAGAGAAGTTTTATGTTAGAGTTTAAAAATGTACTGCTGTGTATTTTAAAAAAATGCATGTGGGAAGGTAGGGTTATCTATACAGCCACATTGATTTCTGATATTCGGTTATAGTTCTTAGGAAAAATACCATTTTCTACATTCTCTCAAGTATTGTTCGGCTGGGTTTGTAGAATGGAATTGGGGCTGGTTTATATCACAGTGAAGATGGTTCAAGAAGTTAGATATGCTCTACATTTTAATCAACTCTCTCTGGAGATCATCAGAATAAGGACACCAAGTTTTCACAGGTATTCAGTTTATCTTACATGGTAACTATTTCAAATGAGTCAAAAGAAAATGGTATCTTAAACAAAAAGTTCTTTTGTACTAATTATCACATCAACACATTTATCTATTCAGTGATCATGTTTTTGAATGTACTTGCCAGGTGAGTTTCTTGGTGGGCATGTTTTTGTAAAGGGCAACATTAGTGTGACACTTTAGTCACTGTCTGCTGGACTGACATATTAGAGGTGGAGGACATCTTCACCACATCATTCAAATTCCTCATATAGTAAATAGCAAAAAACTCAATTCCCAGAGTTCATAGCCTTAGCAATAACTAGTTTCCAGCAAAAAAAAATAGTTGAAATGGCATGATTTTTATTGTTCTTCAAAGATACATAAGCTCTTAAAACATTGCCTAAATTTGATAAACATGAATTCCATCAGTTTTTTTTTAAAAACTGTAATTACCCTGGATTTTGTTGTATTTGATTTAAAAGGATATCAAATACATTGTATTTTGTGCAAATGGTGTCTCTCATAACATTTGCTAGATACTTATCTCTCTAGAATTTACTTCCTAAAATTAATGTATTTCTCCTGAAGAATTAAGTTGTTCTCTCTGATAATAGCAATGAAAACTTCACACTTGCCATTATTTTTTCCCTATCTTTTCTGATGTGTTGTTCTAAATATACTCAATTCTCAAATATGTTCCATAATCAAAAATTAGTACTCTTCCAAGTAATCCCCATTTCTGTATTCTGCTTCATAACAAACCTTCACAAGTGTATTTCCACAGCAGTATTCTAAGAACCCTTTATCTCTCTGGTCCTGGGTGTTCATTTCCACTATTCTTCTGAGACTGCTCTTACAGAGATCATCAAGACCTCAGTCTTGCCAAGTCTAGAAGTCAAGTCTTTATTTTACTCAATCTCTGAGCAGCATTTGAATTCACCAACTTTTTTTAATGTTTTTTATTTATTTTTGAGAGACAGAGAGAGACAGTGTGAGCAGGGGAGGGTCAGAGAGAGAGGGAGGTACAGAATCTGAAGCAGGTTCCAGGCTCTGAGCTAGGTGTCAGCACAGAGCCCAAAGCGGCCCTCAAACCCACAAACCATGAGATCATCACCTGAGCCGAAGTCAAATGCTCAACCAACTGAGCCACCCAGGCACCCCTGGATTCACCAACTTCTGTCTTCATTCCTTTTTTTTTTATAATAGTTTATCGTCAAATTGGTTTCCATATAACACCCAGTGCTTCTCTTCACAAGTGCCCCCCACCATGACCATCACCCCCTGCCTCCCTCCCCCTCCC
This sequence comes from Suricata suricatta, assembly GCF_006229205.1. NCBI lineage: Eukaryota > Metazoa > Chordata > Mammalia > Carnivora > Herpestidae > Suricata > Suricata suricatta. Next base: position 15,686,209 of record NC_043704.1, on the reverse strand, counting down.
CTTTCAGTCCATGGTTCGTCTTCAGTATTCAGTAGTCTCCTTTGATCTGTGTCCCTCACTCTTCTCCGCTCTCTTTCCCCCTTCCTCTCCCCATGGTCCCCTGTCAGGTCTCTCCTGTCACACCTATGAATGCAAACATATGGTATCTATCCTTCTCTGCCTGACTTATTTCACTTAGCATGACACCCTCAAGGTCCATCCAATGAAGCAACAGAAAGAGAAAGCAAGAAACTGATCCCATTCACAATTGCACAACAAACCATAAAATACCGAGGAATAAACCTAACCAAAGATGTAAAAGACCTGTATGCTGAAAACTATAGAAGACTTATGAAGGAAATTGAAGAAGACACAAAGAAATGGAAAAACATTCCATGCTCATGGATTGGAAGAATAAACATTTGTAAAATGTCATTATCACCCAAAGCAATTTACACATTCAATGCGATCCCCATCAAAGTTGCACCAGCATTCTTCTCAAAGCTAGAACAAATTATCTGTCTTCATTCCTGAAAGGCTATCCAACCTTTACCTTCATCCTGCCACACACACTTGGTTTAATTCCAACCTTAGTAACTGCTTCTTCTAAGTGTCCTGTCTTTTTCCTTCTCAGATTTTGCCCTCAAATGTGAGAATGCTTCACTAGGAGTTAGCTCCATTTACAGTCTCTAGTGTCTCCCTAAACTCTTGTTAGATGGATTGCTTTAGATACACTTTTTCTCTAATCAATCTGCATTTATATTTCCAATCTTATTGCATGAATATTATATATTATATAATATTTCATATACTTCTAATCTTAGTATGTATGCATATATCTTCAGAGATTAATCATTAGAAATTTAACATGACAAAATTAAGCTGATGATTCTTTTTACTACCCAGACTTTTTCATTCTTTTCTTTTATGTCTCAAAGCATGCACAAATAAGATCATGGTCCTCCTTGACTATAAGTAATCCTTCAGTGTCTACCCACATTAGGATGGCTAGAGTACGTACCAGACGTGTAGTTAAATTTGAATTTCAATATTCATTTGTACATCTAGCAACCCGAAGCTTAGCAAACACAGCCAAAATGACCCCACATGTCACCGTCTTGACTACATCTCTGAGCTCATCTGATTCCTCTCCATTATAATATATAGATCACAGTGGCTTCTCAGCTCTTCAGATGGCCCTAGCTTGTTTCCAGCTTAAAGTCTCTGTCTTGAGCTCTTCAGTAACAGCAAGAATGCCTTCTCTTTCTTTTGCCTCTCTCAGTGAAGCTTCTATGACCACTCGGTCTGAAATAATCCTTCATGAATAACTCTTGAAGTTTTCTTTAGCTCATCTTGATTTATTATTTACATAGACCCACTTAATCTTTGTCTGTCTTGAATTTTCTGCCTCTGCTTAGTCCACAACGTAAGTTCAGTAACAATAGCATCCTTGTCTGTCTTATTCATTGCTCCATCCCAGTGCTCATAATAGTGCCTAGTACATGATTGGTTCTTAATAAAGTTTGATAAGTGAATTAGTAAATGACCAAGTCAATAAAATGAAAGATTTTTTTAATATTTCTTTTTAACTTGATATTTTGGGATAACTTTAGACCTATAGAAAGTTGCCAAAATAGTGCAGAATATTCTTATATGCCTAACACTCAATGCTCTATAATGTTAACATCTTTCATAACCATGGTATATTTATCAAACCAAAGAAATTAACTTTAAACAAAATGTTCCAAACTATAGATTTTAGGGGCATCTGGATGACTCAATCATTTAAGAATCCAGTTTGGGCTCAGGTCATGATCTTATGGTTGGTGGGTTTCAAACCCTGTGTTGGGCTCTGTGCTGAAAGCTCAAAGCCTGGAGCCTGCTTCAGATTCTGTGTTTCCCTCTCTCTCTGCCCCTCCCCTGCTTGTTCTCTTTCTTTCCCAAAAACAAATAAACATTTAAAAAATAAACTGTAGATTTTGTTTCACCATTCTTTCCCATTAGTGTCCTTTTTCTGTTTCAGAATCCAATTCATATTGCATTTAGTTGCAAGATCTTTTTAGTCTCTTCCAATTAGTGGCAGTTCCTCTGTCTTTCCCTGACCTTCATGGCCTTGACAGCTTGAAAGATTTGGGTATTTTGTAGAAGAATTCCCAATTTGGGATTTGTTTGCATTTGTATCATACCTAGATAGAGGTTATATATTTTAAGCAAAAATACCAGAAGAGATGTGCTTTTCAATGCAACGTATCCAACAGTGCATGACATCAATAAACCACGTGAGAGTTCCTGGCATCCTTTAAAACACAAATTTCTAATAAAAGAAGTCCCTCCTTTTCTACATATTTAGGGGTAATTGGGTCAAACTTCAAGGTTTTGCCTGGTTTGAGGTCATGTACAAAATTATAGATACATGTATATGTGAAGTATAAACCAAAGCTAATAATATTGCTCCACAAAGAAAGATAAAACACTTAGTCATTCAATGTTTACAAGTGAATCCTGGCACTATGTCTCCTCACCCACAATATCTCCATCCTTTTCTTCTCCTTTAAATCTATCCTTTTGTTCTCAAGACAGAAAATATTCAGGTATAAGGAGAATATTATTAAATAAAACTAGGATTTTCCACAGGTAGAATCTGCATAGGTTATATGATGTCACGGTAGCACTAGCAATGTCTAAATTTGGAATCTGGAATAAACAAGTCATCAAAGCAGAAGAATCTCTCATCAAAGGCATATGACTTCATTACAGGCATCCTGACACACAGCAAAGTTGTCTTGGACACATTGGTCATGAGAAACTCTTGAGATGGTTTTAATACCAATTAGTTTGAAACATGAATCCAACAGTGCCTGTGGTTTGCCCCACATACCACTCAGTTGGTTTGTAAGGTTATGTGTAAATTACAAATTTAAAACTCTAGAAACTGACCCTGTTCTTCTGAGCCTTCTTTGCACACATGTGTTTCTACAGCAACTATAATGATGGACTGAGGTATGGCCGTGGAGGCCCAAGATATGGCTACTTTGGTGACAATGGAAATGCCTCCTATCACCCATGCTGCTATGGAAGATTCTGGTCTTCGGGATTCCTCTCAGAAACCTAGATTGTTGATCTTTTTAGATCATTACCCTGTGAGGCACTATGTGTATAATAACAATATTATAGGCTATTCAAATGATGACAAACAAATCTTAGCTTATAAGAACCACATCAGAACTTCTTTGATCAATTATCTAGAGTTTCTAACAATTTAAAACAAAAGCAGAGAGCCTCAATGTTGTGTTATTTGTAAATGACTAAGTATAAGCAACCATAACCATTCCATCTGGAAAAATATCCAGATTTATTTTTCATTGAAAGTAATCTTATTTTACAAATGCACAGCATATATTATATGTGTGTGTGTGTGTGCACGCATGTGCGTGTGTATGGTTGTATGTGTGAAAGAAAGAGAGAGAGTTTGTTCACCCTTTGGCAATCTACAGCTGATGATATGGATGTGTTAGCCCTGACTGATAGCTATATTCAACCAGCACTTTTGCAAACTGTGATTTCATGGGCAGATCCAAGAGCTACTATAATATACCTTGATCTTATCAAAGTTTCATCTTCAGTACCTCCAACGTTTGGCTAAAATCATTGGTAAAAACAGTAACTTTTTTCTTAACACTTCATTCAATTTCATTTTTTCTTGATACTCAGCAGCTGAATTTGTGGTTCTGGGCAACTGTAGCTGTTTTCCTCTAAATCACATAGGATGTCTGTTTCTTTTCATTCACTGACAAAACACATTCTGGAACTCAATCCACACAGAGTGCCTACACAAGTAGCTATTCTGCCTGTGATTTCCATGTGGACATAGAATGAACACCGAATTTAAGTCTGCTTCATTAAATTTTTCACAGAGGTTGATATTTGCCTGCCTTCAAGCCAGTGACCATTTATCATTCATAACAAAGCAGTAGCTCAGGTAGACCAAATTCACAAAACACAACTTTGACCCGAACTATAGGCTGGAATGTGCAGCCTGGATCCTTCTAGTTTGGTTCATGTTCAGCAAAGATGTTCATAGTAACACTTCTTCATTTTCCCTGTTTATTATTAATGTTAATGATGACATCAATAATGATTAAAGTATCACATAACAGTATCTTCTAAACATTGAGTGACTAATGTTAGAATTTGGGACCATTACAACTAATTGAGGATTCATACAAAATTACTTTCTGAATGGCTATTCAAGTGTGAAGCTAGAAAAACTCTTCTACAAGATGCGTGTTTCCTGAAGGCATCCACAGGATGTCTGTTTATCCATCATGGATTGAAAACAGACAACACATAATTCTGTGCCACTCTGACGTCCCCAAACACTGACAGGCAGGGAAACCAGAAGGAGACACTCAGGTAGTCCCTTTTCTACTAGGCTTGGCTTTGGTCCTGCCATAGTGGGCAGGAGTCTTAAAGGGCAGGTCACCAGAAAGCCCTGTCTTAAAGTATTACAAAAGGTCAGAGTGGAAGCCATGTGGAAACTAAGACTTTTGACTCAATCCCACATACCTTAAAAGTGGTCATCAACTATCAGGCCCTCTTCAGATATATTACATACTTTAAAAAATTCAAGTTTTTTGAAATTGCCAAAAGGACACAAAACAAGTGAAGAAACATTCATCAGTTCTATCAGTTTCTCAGAAGGGGAGTTGGAAATACCCAAGTGTAACTGTAAGTTTCTCTATTTCTATTTTCAAGTCTATCATGTTTTATTCAGATGTTTTCGAGACTCTGTTGTTTGGTGCATACTTAGAATTATTATTTTTCCTGGTGAATTAATCCTCATACAATATGTAATAGTTCTCTTTGTCTCTGGCAATTTTCTTTGCTGTGAGGTCTATTTTGTCTGGTCTTAATGTGGCCACTCCTGCTTTAGTTTATTAACCATATGGCCTAATTTTTTCCATCCTTTTACTTTCAGACTGCCAATGTCCATGAATATGAAGTGAGTGTCTTATGAACAGAATATAGATAGGCCATGTTGTGTGTTTTTAATCCATTTTTCCAATCTCTATCTTCTGGCTGTTGTATTTAAACCAAGTGCACTCAATGTAATTGTTGATATATTAGCAATTAAGTCTGTCACTTTATTAGTTGTTTTCTATTTGTTTCTTCTAACTTATTATTCTGATTATTTTTCTTGCCTTTCCATGTTTTTTTAAACATTTTATAACAGTATACCTTAATTTTTTTTGTTTTTTTAAATTTAAGTTTTACTTAATATACAGTGAGATATTGGTTGCAGGGGTAGAATTCAGTGTTGAATACAACACCCAGTGCTCATCACTGGTGCCCTCTTTCATACCCATCACCCATCTAGCCCATCAATCACCCCCCTACCTCCAGTAATCCATAATTTGTTCTTTATTGTTAAGAGTCTCTTGTGGTTTGTTTCTATCTCTCCTCTTTCCCACCTTTTCCCTTATGTTCATCTATTTTGTTTCTTAAATTCCACATATTGGGGCACCTGGATGGCTCAGCCTGTTAAGAGTCCGGCTTCAGCTCAGGTCGTGATCTCACGGTTCATGGGTTTGAGCCCCGCGTCAGGCTCTGTGCTGACAGCTAGCTCAGAGCCTGGAGCCTATTTCAGATTCTGTGTCTCCCTCTCTCTCTGACCCTCCCCTGCTCATTCTGTCTCTCTTTGTCTCTCAAAAATAAATAAAAGACATGTAAAATTCCACATATTAATGAATCATATGATATTTGTCTTTCTTTAATTGACTTATTTTGCTTAGCATAATGCATTCTAGATCCATTCATGTCATTGCAGATTATAGGATCTCAATTCTTTTTTGATGGCTGAATAATATTCCATTATATATGTATTATATATACATTTATCATATATATATGCATATGCATATGTATATAAATATAATACACACACACAATGTATATATACAACTTCCTTAGCCATTCATCAGTCACTGGACATTTGGGCTCTCTCCATAGTTTGGCTACGGTTGATAAGCTACTATAAACATTGAGGGAGATGTACTTCTTTGAATCTGTATTTTTGTATCTTTTGGGTAATACCTAGTAGTTGAATTGCTGGATCATGAGGTAGTTCTATTTTTAATTTCTCGAGGAATCTCCATACTGTTCTCCAGAGTGGCTTCACCACTTTTTATTTCCATCAACAGTATAAGAGGGTTATTTTTTTTCTCATCCTCATCACCTGTTGTTCTTGTGTTGTTAATTTTAGCCATTGTGACATGTGTGAGTAGCATCTCATTGTGGTTTTGATTTGTATTTTGCTAATGATGAGTAATGTTTAGCATCTTTTCACGTCTGTTAGCCATCTGGATGTCTTATTTGGAAAGGTGTCTGGTCATGTTCTCTGCCCGTTTCTTAACTAGGTTACTTGTTTTTTGAGTGTTGAGTTCGATAAATTCTTTATAGATTTTGGATACTAATCTTTTAGAAGATATGCCTTTAGTAAATATCATCTCCCATTTCATAGGCTATCTTTTAGTTTTATTGATTGTTTCCTTTGCTGTTCAGAACTTCTTTATCTTGATGTCAACATGATATTATATTTGCTTTTTCATTTTCCTTGCCTTCAGCGATGTCTAGAAAGAAGTTGCTCCAACCAAGGTCAAAGAGGTTGCTGCTTCTAGGATTTTGATGTTTTCTTGTTTCATATTTAGATCTTTCATCCATTTTAAATTTATGTATGGTATAAGAAAGTGGTTCAGTTTCATTATTCTGCATGTCATCATCCAATTTTCCCAGCCCCATTTTGTTAAAGAGACTGGTTTCTGTTTCCCCATTGGATGTTCTTTACTGCTTTGTCAAATATTACTTGACCATACATTTGTGGGTTCATTTCTGGTTTTTCTATGCTGTTTCATTGATCTATGTGTCTATTTTTGTGCCAGTACAATATTGTCTTGATGACTACAGTTTTGTAATATAGTTTGAAATCCAGGATTGTGATGCCTCCAGTTTTGTTTTTCTCTTTCAGGATTCTTTTGGATATTCAGGGTTTTTGGTGGTTACATACTAATTTTAGAATTGTTTGGTCTAGCTCTGTGAAATATGCTGGTGGTATTTTTATAGGGATTGCATTCAATTTGTTGATTGCTTTGGATAGTATAGACATTTTAACAATGTTTGTTCTTCCAATCCATGAGTATGGAAAGTTTTTCCATTTCTTTGTGTGCTCTTCAATTTCTTTCATAAGTGCTCTATAGTTTTCAGAGTATAAATCTTTTACCTCTTTATTGAGGTGTATTCCTAGGTATCTTACTGTTTTAAGTGCAGTTGTAAATGTGATTGATTCCTTGATTTGTTTTTCTGCTGCTTCGTTATTGGTGTATACAAATGCAACAGAGGTGCCTGCGTGGCTCAATCAATTAAGCTTCTGACTTTGGCTCAGATCTTCTTTAATTTCTTGTTTAACTCACTTATTTTTTAATAGGATATTCTCTAACTTCCTTGCATGTGAGGGTTTTCCAAATTTCTTCTTGTAATTTACTTCAAGTTTCATAGCATTGTGATCTGAAAATATGCATGGTATGATCTCAATATTTTTGTCCTTGTTGAGGACTAGATTTATAATCCAGCATGTGATCTATTCTGGAAAATGTTCCATGTGCACTCAAAAAAAATGTGTATTATGCTTCTTTAGGATGAAAAGTTCTGAATATATGTTAAGTCCATCTGGTCCTCTATGTCTTTCAAAGCAATTGCTTCCTTGTTGATTTTCTGCGTAGATGATCTGTCCATTGCTGCTATGGGGTGTTAAAGTCCCATGCTATTATTGCATTATTATCAATAAATTTCTTTATGTTTGTGATTAATTGTATCACCAATTGGATACAATTTTCAAATTGGGAGTATAAATATTTATAATCATTAAATCTTCTTTGTCACAGACTATGAGTCTGGAGTTCTTTCTTGTCGAGCAAGAGAGTGGATGCAGAAATGAAAACAAGTAAAGCTAATGTCTGGGAGGAGACAAGATCCCTAAACAGGAATTTAAGTCTCCATATTCATTGAGTTCTCAAGATCTTATACACATGGTGAATGTGAAGAAAACAATCGGATAGAAATCATTAAGTTGTGTGTGTAAGAAGCAAAGTTCTGGGTAGCAAGTGGGATTTGAAGTTGTGATCAAAGAATATAGGTGCCAGATGGAAAGTAGTTTCCTGCAGGTGATATACAAGTTACTTCTGATTCCATTATAATATCGCTAATGAACCATGGGCAATTTTGCCCTGTGGTGATAGCTTTTCTCTACCTAATGACTAACTTTGGGTGCTTTCACCCTGTGGCAGCGGCTTTCCATCCTAAACTTTCTTTAAACCTATTTGTGTAAGTATAAAGAATTCTTGAACCTATTTCCCCAAACTTCTTGACGGATAGACCCTTTAATTATGATGCCATTCCTTTCTTCATCTCCTGTTACAGTCTTTGTTTTAAAATATAGTTAGTCTGGGCGTTCCTGAGTGGCTCAGTCAGTTAAGCATCCGGCTTCGGCTCAGGTCATGATCTAATGGTTCGTGGGTTCGAGCCCTGTGTGGGGCTCTGTGCTGACAGCTAGCTCAGAGCCTGGACCCTGCTTCAGATTCTGTGTCTCTCCCTCTCTCTGACCCTCTTCTGCTCATGCTGTCTCTCTGTCTCTCAAAAATAAATTTTTAAAAATAAATAATAAATAAATAAATAAAATAGTTTGTCTGATATAAGTATGGTCACTCCAGCTTTCTTTTTATATCTGTTAGCATAATAATAGTTCTCCATTCCCTTATTTTCAATCTTCAGGTGTCCTTAGGTCTAAAATGAGTCTCTGGTAGGCCACATATATATGGATCTTGTTTTTTTATCCATTCCAATACCCTATTTTTAATTAGAACATTCAAAGTGATTATTGAAAGATATAAATTTAGTGCCATTGTGTTACCTATAGAGTTGGTGTTTCTGATGGTGCTCTCTGATCCTTTCTAGTCTTTGTTGCTTTTGGCGGGTTTTGTTTTTTTCCTCTCCACTCAGAGTCCCCCTTAAAATTTCCTATAGGGCTGGTTTGGTGGTCACAAACACCTTTAATGTTGGTTTGTCTTGGAAACCCTTTGTCTCTCCTTCTACTTTCAATGACAGCCATTGATGTATATAGAATTCTTGGCTGAATGTTTTTTTTCATTCAACACGTTGACTACATTGTGCCACTCCCTTCTGGCCTGCCAAGTTTCTGTGAACAGATCTGCTGCAAACCTGATCTGTCTTCCCTTGTAGATGAAGGACTTTTTTCCTTTGCTGTTTTCAGGATTCTTTCTTTGCTTATGTATTTTGGGAACTTGGGTTTTTTTAACATTTATTTTTGAGAGAGAGAGAGAGGCAGCTCATGAGCAAAGGAGGGGCAGAGAGAGAGCCACATACGCAGAATCTGAAGCAGCTCTGGGCTCTGAGCTGTCAATACAGAGCTGGCATGGAGCTCAAACCCACAGGCCAGGAGATCATGACCCAAGCTAAAGTCGGATGATGAACCCACTGAGCCACCCAGGCACCCCACTATTTTGTGAATTTGACTATGATATGTCTTGGTGATGGCCAACTTTGGTTGAATTTCAGAGTGTTCTGTGCTTCTTGGATTTTGATGTCTGTGTCCTTCCCCAGATTAGGGGAGTTTTCAGCTACAACTTTCTCACACAAACATTCTGCCCTTTTTCTCTTGCTTTGTCTTCTGGGACCTGTGATATGAATGTTATTACATTTGGGGACACCTCAATAGTCAGTCAGTTAAGTGGCCAACTTCAGCTCAGGTCATGATATTGTGGTTCGCAAGTTCAAACCCCACATCAGGCTCTGTGCTGACACCTCAGAGCCTGGAACCTGCTTTGGATTCTGTGTCCTTCTCTCTCTCTCTTTCTATGCCCCTCCCCCACTCAGACTCTGTCTCTTTCTCTCTCTCTCTCTCTCTCTCTCTCTCTCTCTCTCTCTCCCTCTCTCAAAAATAAACATTTAGAGGGTGGAGCCAAGACGGCAGAGAGGAAGGGAGCTCTGTAAACTCCCTCGCACCATTTTTCGAACTGAGAAGGATATTACGTTCATCTGAGAGAGCAGAAGGAGAAAATACGAACTCCAGAAGGAATAGAACCTCAAGGATATCTGAGTGAGTGGGGGCGAATGGGGGAGATCCGAAAACAGGCCAGCCCGGGATGGGCAGGGGAGGTAAGATCCCCAGCCCAATGTGGCGCAAGTGCGCAGCTCCCAAGAGACAAAGGGAAGAGACAGAGTCGGAACGCGCTCATAGAACTGTCTCTGGGGAAGAGGTATAAAACGCTTGGCTGCGCTTGGAGACAGAAACCCACTCCATAGATAACTGCTGGGCAGCGGGGCGCAAGAGAAGGAATAGCCCCCAGCCCTAAGCCATCTCGGCGGGGAATCAGAGGC
>NC_043704.1:15656821-15675681 GCF_006229205.1 Suricata suricatta | reverse complement strand
ATGCAAAACTTGAGAGACTACTGAATGCTGAGAATGAACTGAGGGTTGAGGGGGAAAGGAGAGCGGGGGAAAGAGGTGGTGGTGATGGTGGAGGGCACTTAAGGGGAAGAGCACTGGGTGTTGTATGGAAAACAATTTGACAATAAAATATTATGGAGGAAAAAAAATAAACATTTAAATTAAAAAATGTTACTATGTTTTAATAAATTGCTGATTTCCATATGTCTGTCTGCCTTAGTGATCCCTGACCTTTATTTCTCTCTTCTTTTCAGCTTCATTATTTCCCATAATTTTACCTTATATGTTGCTAATTTGTTCCTTTGCCTCATCCATCTTCATTTCTATGACCTCTCTTTGGGTTTGCATCTTGGTTATAGCCTTGTTAATTTCAGCCTGACTAGGTTTTAGTTCTTCTATCTTTGCAGAAAGAGATTCTTTTGTGTCTTCTGTGCTTTTTTTTTTTTCAAGCCCATCTAGTATCCTTATAATTGTTGTTTTAAATTCTAGTTCAGACATCTTACTTATATCTGCATTGATTAAATCCCTGGCTGTGGTTTCTTCCTGTTATGTCTTTTGAAGTGAATTCCTCTGTCTTGTCATTATGGAGGAAGAAAAACAACAACAACAATAATAATAATAATAATAACAGAATTAAATAAAAATTTACAATTTTTTAAAATAAAATAAAGGAAGCTAGATCCTAGGTGTATTTTGGCCTGATTTTTAAGAGAAGCTTGATAGAAAAAAGTGAAAAGAAAGAAAAAGAGAAAAAAGTAAAAAGTAAAAGCAAAAAAATAGTTTGCTATTAATATAGCAAATAATTTTCTATTTCTGCATCCAAGAAATAAAAGAAAACAACAGCAACAACATAAAAACTGAAGCAACAATAGCCAAAAAAACGAACAAAGAAAAATAACCAAAGGAAGCTAAATCCAGTTTCCTCTAATGCTGAAATTTTGCAGCACTCTATGGTCAGTGGACTAAGCAGGTGGAAGGGACTTGTGCTGGTCTTCTGTGGGAGGGGCCTGCTGCTCTGATTCTCAGGCCAACTTCCCCTACTGGAGATGTGCCAGGAGGGCACAGCACCATAATGGCTCTCTTCTCCACTTGGTGGCACTGTTTAGCTCACTGGGGTCTATCAGGGTTGATGGGCTAATGGTGAAAATGGCTTCTTTTAGTCTTCAGAACAGGGAGCTTTTGCCCTCACATATACACAGTCACCCTTCCTTTATGCCTCACTTCCATCAGCTCCCCACCTGTCCCCCCATCCCGTCTGTGTCCGAGCTGTCTGCCTACCAGGCATCACCTCTTTCCAGAAGTTTATCTTACAGTGCAGCTGTGTTTGAAAACCCATACTTCAGTGACTCCTGAAGTTCAGTCCCACAGTTATCTTCTGGTGGACAGCCTCACTGCACTGTGGCTGGGGTCAGATTGTCCCGAGAAACAGTCAAGCCACTGCATAGCCACAGAAGCTCAGAGTTTATGATAAATCACAGCACACACAGGCATCAGAGTTTGCTGCCTTCAGCTGGTCTCTTTGTCTATATGGGTGAACGTGGTGGCTTGAAGAAGTCTAGCAGAGGTGGCTGTTTCACCTCTACCAAATGCACTCCAAACAGGGGATCTGCTTCTCCCCAATCCACCCACGGTATCCTCAGATCACACTGCCCACTCCTGGGGCTCTGCTCTGCTTCCTCACCAGAGCACGGGGGGCTGACCTCTGAAACTTCAGACTGTGCTCTGCTCTTTATAAAAATCTAATGGTATTAAAGCCCTGTCCTTTTTCCCCTGTCAATGGTTTTAGGGAACAGTTTTCTAGTGCAGTCCCCTATGCATGTCTTCACTCTTTCTCCCAGCTGTTTTCAAGGGGAATGCTTTCTTGTGCAAACTCTGTGCACTGCTCTCTCTCCCTCTCTGTCCTTTTCCTCTGAATGAGAAAGAACAGCTTCCTCGCCTCTGCAGCTCTATGGCTTTTCTCTCCCCAGTTCACCTCTCCACAAGAGATGCTGCCTGCCGGAGTTCTCCCCTCAAATTATGGCAGTTATTCTGTTAATCCTCAGATCAATTTCCTAGGTGTTCAGAATAGTTTGATGTTGATCTAGCTGTGTTTGAGGGACAAGCCCAAGGCCTTCTTACTACTCTGTCATCTTAAGTCCTCCCTTCTTCCATCTTAACTTACTTATGGTATTTTTGAATGTATATATTTGCATAGTTTTTATAATGCTTCCTCTGAGTATTACAATATGTACATGCAACTTATAACAGTGTACTGGTATAAAATATTTATGGTCACAAGTGAAATGTGGAGCATTTATTTTGATTAGATTCCCTTATCATGTCTACTTTTAATATTGTTGCTCTGTTTATGGTGTTATAATTTGTATTTCAATCACCAAATATGATTTCTAAAAGTCAGGAGGAAGAGATTAGTCTATTGGATATACTTGTAGTTGTTTTTTCCATTGTGCCTTCTTGTTGTTTCAACATCCTCTCCTTTAGCATTTCCTTTCTGTTTGAAAAGCTTTTTGAAGTCAGTCTTTAAGTGTAGGTTTACTAATGACAAATTATTTCTTTTCTCTTAAGGGTGTTTTTATTTCCCCTTCATTCTTTTTTAAATGCTTACTTAATTATTTTGAGAGAGAGAGGGAGAGAGGAAGAGAGTGAAAGCAGGGCAAGGTCAAAGAGAGAGAAAAGTATCCTAAGCAGACTCTGTGCTGGCAGCTCAGAACCACCTGAGCCAAAGTCAGGAGTGCAACACTTCGGTTCATGGGTTCAAGGCCTGTTTCAGGCTCTGTACTGACAACTCAGAGCCTGTAGCCCGCTTCTGTCTCTGCCCCTCCTCAACTCACACTCTGTCTCTCTCTCAAAAATAAAAAAATTAACATTAAAAAAACTAGGGGTGCCTGGGTGGATCAGTCAGTTAAGTGTAAACTAACTGTCAGGAAAGTGTGATCTCATAAAAGTCGATGACACCTCAGAAAATGTATTTCTCAAAACGTAAACATTAGTAATAGTTCTTACTCAGTGTGGAGGATCTCACGTTACTCTATGACTCTAAGTTTATATTTTTCTATTCATTAAAAAGCTCTTACATGGCTGAGATAATTTGTATGCCCCCACTGAATTCAAATCCTCAATTAAAAATTTGGTATATGCTGAGGTCTGTAAAAGGTACATTATGGACATTTAAAAAACAATTTACAGCCAGAGGATTTTAAAAGATCACTGCTGAAGAAACTGTTCATCAAATGAGAAATAAATATTTTTAAAATTATAAAAAAAATAAATAAAAAATAATCTCATGGCTCATGGGTTCAACCCCCACATCAGGCTCTGCGCTGACAGCTCAGAGACTGGGGCCTGTTTCAGATTCTGTGTCCCCCTTCTCTCTCTGCCCCTCCTCACTCTCTCTCTCTCTCTCTTTCTCAAAAAAAAAAAAAAAAAAACCATTAAAAAAAGAGTGGGATGCTTAACCAATTGAGCCCCTCAGGGACCTCCCCCTTCATTCTTGAAAATAGTTTTGCAGGATGTAAAAGTTGTTGATGAAAGTTTTTCTTTAAATATTTGAAAACTACTATGCTATTTTTTATTACTCCATGGTTTCAGATGGCAAATCAACTGTTGTTCAAATTACTGATATTCTTTAGATAATGTGCTGTGTTTTTCAGGCTGTTTTCAAGGTTTTTTTCCTCTGCCTCTACTTTTCAAAAATTTAATTATGATGCATTTGGTGTTAATTTATTTTGTTTGATCTAAAAATATTCATTGACAGGTCCTAATTGGAAACAGAGAATATTAATCTAAAGTTATTAATTATAAATATATGCTATGAAAATATTATATTTTAATGATCAAGAAAACTTACTCAAGGCTTTTAGGCAATAACATAATTTACAAAAAATAATTAGGCTATAAGCAGAACTTTCAAAAGTTTCATTCAAAATGACACAAAAGAAAGCATTTAAAGACTAATAAAAACAAATATTAACTAAAGACTTTATATCTAATGAGGCTGTTGTTCATATAACAATGTATAGGACCAACAGTTTTCAGCATAGAAGAAATTAGGAAATTCTTCACCCACAAGCCTATACTGAGTAGCAAAACATTAAAGCCATAAAGATATATAGATGTGTGTGTATATATACATGTTTATGTGTATACATATATACATGTGTGTGACTAAGTGTGTGTGCAGTGATATATACTTAGTGTAATTTACAGCCAAATCCAACACAAAGACTAGGTTTGAGGATTATATTAATTAGTAATATAATTTGTATATTAATTATATATAAATAGTTAAAATTAATAATATATAAATGTGTTGACAAAGTAGTAATAATCCAGCTAAAAGACAAGGGAGTAGCAGAAGATGGAAAGAGGGAAATAAAATAAGCTGAGGTTGCATAGACAACAGGGGAAGTTACAAATAGGAATATAACTGGTATATACCTACATATCAGATACATGTGAATTTATATATCAGATAATAAAAGAGTGAATAAGAAAAAAGGGAACTAGGCACGTTAAGATTGTTATACTTACAAAGATACCTAAGTAACCACTAGAAGAACTACAACCATCGAATACCATTTTTACAGTTTATTAAAGTGTATTGAATTATGAAACATACCCATCATATCCACATATATGAATTGGCTTCATTTATCTATTAAAGAAAACATTTTAAATTTGGCTTATGAAGCAAAACTTGTGTGTATGTGCTGTACATATACACCTAAACAAAATAGTCAGAAATACAAAAATAAAGGCATATACAAAAGTATCTGGACAAAATGTCACAAGAAAACATAATGACCTCCATATCAACCAAATAGAATTCAGGCCAAAAAGCATTAACTGCGACAAAGAGGGGAGCTTTCTCATGCAAATACCAAACAAATCACAAGAAATATCTTACACTTATCAACATGCATAGAGCAAAATAATACATACACCCTCTTTATGAAGGTACAGATATATGAAGCTGAGATATAGATAGAAGCACTTTAGTAGTGGGGGATTTGGAAACAGCACTTTCAGAACAAGACAAATAAAGAGAAAAAAAAAAAAAAAGCAAAGAGAAGACCTAAACAACATCATCAATAAGGTAGCTTTTATGGTTACCTATTGACCTTCATATACTAATAATAGAAATGAATCATCTTCTCAAGCTCCCACAAAACATCCACAAAAAATTGTCTCTTCACCAAAAGCATTAGTACGTTTTGTAAAGTAGAAAGACTAGAAAAAATACTCTCTGATGTCAGACAATAAAACTAATTATTATTAATGAAAACAAAAAACAGAAAGCCCTTTAAAAATAAAACCAAGCTGTAAAAAAAAATGCTCTTTTACTTGGAAAATAAAAAGCCTTCTGTCAAAAAATTCTTGGGTGAGAGAGGTCATACAAATGAAATTACAGATCTCAAAATAATTAAAATGATGAAAATGGTCCGTAACAGAGCCTAGCAGAAATATTTAAAGCAGTTTTTAAGAAAATTAAAAAACATGAAAACTTTCATCAGTAAAAATGAAAGAAAATAAATTCATATTTCACAATATACTTTATAACACTTATAAGGAAAATGTTTTACAAAAAACAAAAAGGGGCTCCTGGGTGGCTCAGTCAGTTAAGCAGCTGGCTTCGGCTTAGGTCATGGTCTCACGGTTGGTGGGTTTGAGCCCCGTGTTGGGCTCTGTGCTGACAGCTAGCTCAGAGCCTGGAGCCTGCTTTGGATTCTGTGTCTCCCCCTCTCTCTGACTCTTCCCTGCTCATGCTATCTCTCTCTCTTTCTCAAAAATACATTTTAAAAAACATTAAAAAATAAAAATACAAAAAAGCATAAAGATAGAATTAAATAGAAATGTAGAAATTAAAGGGGTAGAGAATCACAAGAAAAGGTGACTTATAATGAGCCAAAATGCTGTTATTTGAGAGAACTAACAAAACTTGCTAATTTGAAGAAGAAAAAAAAGGAGAAACTATATAAAATATAAATAACAAGAGGGAACATTAAAACAGAAGAAATTTTAAACATCCTCTGAGACAACTTTTAAAAACTCTATGTATATATATTTGAAACCTAGATGAAATAGATCACCAACTAGGAATATACAGATTACTAAAATGGATGCCATTGGATTTAGAAATCAAAGCAGACCAATTTCCTTAGAATAAAGAAAATTATTAAGAAAATACATCACATAACAGCCAAGACCCAGATGACTTCTCAGAATTCTACCAAACTCAAGGATGAGATGATCCTAATATTATCTAAGTTGTTGAGGAGTACTGAAAATGAAGGTCAACTTGTTAATTCCGATTATAAAGGATGAATAATACTGAGTCTGTGTTAGACAGACTCTCCACATGCCCCTTTGATTTTGGCTTCTGATGAAAATGCCCTGGGGGTGACCTCCTCCCATTGCGTGTGAGGGGGACTTGTGACTTGCTTTGTAGCCAATAAAATATGGCAAGTGTAAATAGTTATGTGTAAGTGATTATGTTACATAAGATTATAGCACTCATCTTGCTGGAGTCTTTCTTCTTCTTTGGTGGCTTTGAGAAAACAAGCAACCATGTTTGAAATTTACTTGGCAAGGAACTATGGGCACACTTTTACAGCTGAGGGTGACTTCCAGCAGAGAATTTGCAAGGGCTGTCTCGCCAGCAGCCAGCAAAAAATGAGTCTTTCATTCCTACAACTCCAAGGAACTGAGATCTGCCAAAAATAACATGAGTCTGGAAGTGAGTCCTTCCCAGAGAAGACTCAGATGTGACCACAGTCCCATCCAACATCTTGAATCGGAGTCTTATGAGACCCTGAAGCTTCTCAGCCTGCATCTGACACAGAGATTTTATCTAAATATTATGGCCCACCCTGCATGCCAAATAGTTTTGTAATTTATTACCAGCTTGGGATGTAATAGATTATTACACTCGTCCTTAAGTTATGTCTCTCATACCTTTAAAGTGGATACCTTGAGGGATGACTGGGTGTCTCAGTTGGTTAAGCCTCCAAACTTGGCTCAGGTCATGATCTCGTGGTTCACAAGCTCAAGCCCTGCATCCGGCTCTGTTCTTTTCTTTTTTTCTTTTTTCTTTTTTTAACATTTATTCATTTGTTGAGAGACATAGAGACACAGTGTGAGCAGAGGAAAGTCAGAGAGAGAGTAAGATACAGAACTTAAAGCAGGCTCCAGGCTCTGAGCCGGCAGCATAGAGCCCAACTCAGAGCCAGAACTCATGAACCCAACCGCTCAATCTAATGAGCCTTCCAGGCGCTCCTTTAAGGCTCTGTTCTGACAGCTCAGAGCCTGGAGCCTACTTCTGACTCTGTGTCTCCCTTTCTCTCTGCGTTTTCCCTCCTTCTGCTCTGACTCTCTTTCAAAAACAAATACACATTTAAAAATAATAAAATAAGTAAAATAAAATAAAGTAATAAAATAAAATAAAATGGATAACTTTAAGAAATGGATATTTATTTAAAACAAATTTTTAAAATTTTTATTTTTGAGAGAAAGACAGACAGAGCTCAAACAAGAGAAGGGCAGAGAGAGAGGGAGACACAGAATCCAAAGCAGCTCCAGGCTCCGAGCTGTCAACACCAAGCCTGATGTGGGGTTCCAACTTGTCAACTGTGAGATCCTGATCTGAGCCAAGGTTGGAGGCTTAACCAACTGAGCCACCCAGGCATCCCCTAAAATAATACCTTTGAAACAGAGGATTAAAAGTGGAGAAGGATACAGCAACAATGTTCATTTAACTTATGGAGCAGGAATATAAAATTTGGGGATATTAATTTTTTCTTTAGTATGTACTACATACCAGGCAATGGTTAACCTAACATATAAGTAATATTTGATTTACTATTACCAGCTACCCAGCATAAGAGATAGTATTCCCTTAGTAACAGAGGAGCAGAAAACTGAACTTTACAAAAACTACTTTTCTAAGAAAACTAAACTAAAGATAAGAGAAAAATACCTCCCAAAGAAAGCAGTTGTTAGCTTTCTTGAAAACAGGAGGAAAAACTGTAAGTAATACTGGGCATAAAATTATGACCAACAAAAAAGCCAGGGCTGCCAATTTGGGTTAAATGAGTTTATTAGGTCAACACAGAAACGAGGTCCAGCATGATCATCATCAAGGCAGTCTCTGTGGCACCATCATCCTGATGAAGGCAGAACTGTGGGGTCACAGGTGAATTTCACCATCTCCCACTTCTTGAGGCAAATTCAAGGAATCTGTAGGTTAGGTTGTTGGTGGCGACAGACGTACTAGACTTTCATCATGCAGGATATCGTCACCCAAGGGAAAGGCTCAGAATGCGTGGGGTTCAGAATTGGTGAATCCCACGTCGAGGTGTAAGGGGTGAGAGTCCCCCAACGCGACTTCATTACTAGTAGCCACAGCCATAGCCACAGCCAGAACCACAGCCAGAGCCACAGCCGTAGAGAGAGTGGGAGCGATATCCGTAGCCACAGCCAGAGCCACAGCCATAACCACAGCCCAGTCTGCGGAAGCCACAGCCATAGCAGGAGCCATAGCCACAGCCCAGGCCTCTGTAGCCGCAGCCTCCATAGCTGCAGCCTCCATAGCCGCAGCCTCCATAACAGTTTCCGTAGTAGCTTCCACACATGGTGTTGGTTGTTGAGGTTGTGCTTGAGTAGAGAAGGAGAGATGTGTCACTTCACTGTGGACAGTTCCCCTGGGGAGGGCCTTTTATATGCCCTCAGTGTGAGTGCGATCCACCACACAAGCCATGCCATTGGCTAATTTGCAAGACCTCTCTGAGTAATTTGTTCACTCCTGGTTTTAGGGTATGGCTTCAGGGATAATGAAGACCTTTGCTGTTGTTTAGCCACGTCTGAATCATTAGTGAATCACTAATAAGAACCAATTGTCTCATATCCAAAACCTTACTTATACAAGATCTTCAAATTAGCAATTTTTAACCAGACTTTATGATAAGAAATAGCATTTGTTGTACACATTTTGAGCTCCAAACAACCACTATTTTTACCTTTTGTTTTGGCTGAAATTCAACTGGTCATAATAATCTACTTTCACTTGAGATTTTCCATCCCTTCTGTTCCAAACTCATTTTTTTTCTTTAAGGGATTTTCCTTATTTTCACATGAGACATACTTCACTGGGAAAAGCCAAAAGGTATCACTCAACTTCATGAAACCATTGACAAAGAGCCAATAGTTTGAAATTCTAGACCACCAGTCCTGAGAAAACTGGCCTTTTCTTTTTCACTTACATTAATATTTTCTTTCATGATTTTATTTTTAAAACATCATTTTTTTTCATGGTTCCAAATTTATGTCCTGCATCTATACCAGAAAAAAATGAGATTTTATTTCATTTATAAAATTGCATTTTCATGAGAGAGTTTTATTTAAAATCCAACCTACTTGTAATATCTGTGTTTTGACTCAAAGGTGAATATAGGCATTTCTTTATTTAAAATAATAATACTGGCAGAGATATCTTTCATGGCACTAACAAAATTTCAACAACAAACAATGAAGTCATGGTAAAATATCTTAGATTATTAGAACGGTATTACAAATTCTGAGTGTTTTTTAATGCAATGAAACTCAGAACTTACTTCAGTGAAATAACCTTCTAACTTGTGTTGTTAGGTTAATTCATAAGAATCAGTAGAGCATAATAAATAAGAACAAAACTTCTGAAATCAGCTCTCTGGGTGCAAATCTTACCTCTATCACTTACAGCTTTGTGACTTTAACAGTGCATTCCACTTGCAAATGGGATGGTAATAGTAACACCTACCCCAGAAGACAATCTTGAAGAGTCAAATTAGCTAGTGTGTGTCAAACACTTACAGCAATGCCTGGCATGTAGTAGGTACTAGAATAACCTTTGCTATTATTATTATTTACTTCTCCCCCAAACTGTCTTGCTGCATATAAGCTTTAGTGGAGAGTTGATGAGTTGAACAACAGAGCTCAGGCATGCTGAAGTCCTCATGTAGGGGTCTTGGATCATTATAAAGGAAACAGAAGCCCTACATTAAAGCTGTGCCTCTAAAAGTAGAGAAAGGGGTGCCTGGGTGGCTCAGTTAGTTAGGCTTCCGACTTGGGCTCAGGTCATGATCTCACCGTTCATGGGTTCAGGCCCCACGTTGGAGTCTGTGCTGACAACTCAGAACCTGGAGCTTGCTTTGGATTCTGTGTCTCCCTCTTTCTTTGCTCCTTCCCTACTCAAACTCTGTCTCTCTCTGTCTATCAAAAGTAAACAAACATTGCAAAAAAAATTTAATAAAATAAAATAAAAGTAGAGAAAGGCACACTCTAATTGTCCTGAGTGACCCAAGAAACACAACATTAGCAGGTGGAGAATACAGTATGTGGTACCTGCCCAGATGGATTTGAGGGCGGGACCATTCTTCTCCTTGGCACGGGGAGAAGCTTTTCCCGTGGTAGAGCCCCAGAGATGTCGCACTGGATGGCAGGTCATGGGTTGACCAGAGAAGATTTTTGGTTAATGCCAATGGAAACTGGTAACATGCATTATGTAGCCACAGACGACAGCGCAGGACAGACGAAAGTGTTCTCTTTCAATCAAAACCACACTTCTGCACAATAAGGTCCACCTCAAGAGGGGCAGGAGAGGCGAAAACTTCAATTCAATTGGGCTTTCATTCTGAAGACTAGAATGTCATTGAATTTTGCTGTTGACCTGGAAAGGACACGAATAAATGTTTTGCCGTCTAGTGGAAATGGCAATTCGAGATAGAATTTGGTAAGATATGAAAATAAAGCATATTTGCACACTTGTGAAGTTTTCTCTTATAAAAATGTCACCTGGGTTATGAATTTAAAATAAGATGAATTGTTGTAGCTAAAAAGACATATTGGGCAATATTATGTATCTCGTACTTTAAATAAAACTTACCCCTTAGTTCTTGTATTTTCCCAAAGCTTAACAGAGTAACGTTTTCATCTGCAATGGGCAGATGAACTCGAGGTTATTATTAATAAGCCCCAAACTAATAAAATCAGTTGAAGTTTGCATAGGTTTTGTGATTTCATAGAATTTCATTATTTGAAATTTTAAAATATTGATATTAAATTATTAATATTAATAATATGCATTGTTGACATTAAATTTTAGCCCTCAGTCAGAAATGGTTTTAAAATCAAGTCAGTTATCTGTCATTCAGTGCGCATGATCTGACTGAAAATCTTGACACAACAACAGAGTAATTTTGGTTCTGAAGGCCTAGTGAAATGAGAGTTTTGTTGTTGGTGTTGTTTGTAGTTAATGCGAAATAATTTGTAATAAGCACAACATTGGTGTGACTTGCTTCACCTGCTACTGAGGAAATATAAAACACCTTATGAAGACAGTGATATTCAAACTCAAGGAAGTATCTTCCTCGTCTACACCATCCTCCCTGACACCATGACCTCCAACAGCAACTGCTATGGGGGCTATGGCCATGGTGAAGGCCATGGGAGCCATGGGTATGGTGGCTATGGAGGTGGCTGTGCCACCCATCTTGTCTTGGAAGATATTGGTCATATGTATTCTACTGAAAACTTCTAGAACAACTGGACCCACCAGATTTGTCCTCTTGTGAAACACGGATCCTATCTCTCCAAAATAGCAAAATTCTAAATCTAGGCTATCATGAAAGAGCTACAAATGTCATCTTTCTCTGGGTCCATTGTGCAGGATCATAAAGAATATCTTTTAAAATGCAGCAGATGTTTCTTCTTGATCTCTAAGTACTTCTTTCAGTAAATTTAATCTTTTTTTGAAAATATGATATGCTTTCATATTTATTTATTTTGACTGTCATTACTGTATATGGATTATAAGATAAAAATGTGGTGTGTAGTTACTCCCCCAAGTTGACACTACTTTCCTGCATGTTTTTTTTTCTATCTTTTGCTATGTGTGTGTCCCTTTAAATATTTCCCATACTATTTAAAACTGGGCTTCCAGGTGACACAGTGGATTGCTTCCCCCTCAATAAATTTGGCTTCTCTTTAATTTGTGACAAAATAGTTAAAAACACACCTAAAGTCTGGTAGCTGCACGGCGCTGGCTGGCTGCCCTGGTTTCCCAGGACACAGAGGAACACGCCCATGCGTGTGGTGCTTCTATGAGTTTTCCAGGCGTCTGCTTTCTGGTCGCTTCATCACAAGAAAGCTTCTCAGATGCCTGATGTCATTCCTATAGAAATCACGTCCAGCCTGAGAGTGGACTAGGGAGTGTTGTGCTAGCCCGGAGGACCTGGCCGTCTTTCACAAATGTCTTCATGTGAGAGCATGTTGATTATGAAGTCCATTTCATACATCCACTCAGTCTTTCATTCATTCAACACTCTGTGTTTGAAGTATGCCAGGCAGGCTGCCCTGTTGGAAAGAGCATTTTGTAAACGGTTATTTGAGATTATTTCCATTGTCCTGTTGCTGAATTTTATATAGATGCGCCACCTATAAGACATTGATATCTATGTAAAATTAAAATATGGAAGTAGAATATTCTGATGTTTTTAAATTTTTCCCAAGTGAAGAATTGAAGTGTGCTTTCGCCCTATTTATATAAAAATAAACCTTCTCAAAATTAATTTGTAAAAACAAACTGTTGAGGTTAAGGATGTATATTAGCCAAATTTCAAAAATAAATTATATAACTAAATAATAGGATTCAGATTGATTTGAAAAATAAAAGATGATTTGGTGAACATAACAAATACTGCATTTTTGCAGTAAAGTAAACTGAGTTTAGAACCTAAACTTCAAATCTATGTATTACAAAATCTCAAAATTTTTTCTAGTATGTTAAGGCATAGCCTATCATAATAAGAGTTCTTACTGTTATAAATAATTTTGCATGTTTTTTAAGGTTATTTATTTATTTTGAGAGAGAGAACATGTGTGTGTGAGTGGGGGAGGGGCAGAGAGTGAGGGAGAGAGAATCCCAAGCAGGCTCTGTGCTGTCAGTGTAGAGCTGGACATGGCGCTCAAACTCACAAACCACCAAATCATGACCTGAGCTGAGATCAAGAGATTGCCGCTTAACCACATGAGCCATTCAGGAACCCCAATTTTCTATATTTTATATTCAAAGATTGTTTATTAGTAATTAATGCATGTAACAAATTGTAAATAAAATGTTATATTCAAATGTGGGATGCAGGCTCCAAATATTTACTGGTATAGTTTTCTTTTTTAGAAGTTCGAAGAACACTGGGTGTCTGGGTGGTTCAGTCTGTTAAGTGTCTGACTTCAGGTCAGGTCATGATCTCACAGTTTGTGGGTTCTAGCCCCGCATCAGGCTCTGTGCTGACAGCTCAGAACGTGGCACCTGTTTTGGATTCTGTGTCTGCCCCTCTCTCTCTGTTCCTCCCCTGCTCGTGCTCTGTCTCTCTGTCTCAAAAAATAATCATTAAAAAAAATTTTTTTAAGTTTGAAGAATGCTTCTCTAGACCAGAGCTTATCAGATTGTGGTCTGTTCCCACCTGTGGGACCCAGAGACCCTTTCAAGGGGTTTATTAACCCCAAAGTATTTTCATAATATATTTATTTACCTATTCCACTCTAATAAGCTCATGAATATACACTAGAGCTTTTCAGATATATGCTATGTATGACATGCTACCACAATAGACTGGATGAAGAAGCAGATATGTGAAACTCATGTCCCAGTTTCTTCTGCCACTATTACTAGAAAACCTTCCTGGAAAGATTCAAAGACCCCCTTAAAGCCAATTTGAGTATATGGGAACCCAAAAGGTGAGATGAGGGACGAGACCCAGCACATAGATTTGTAGTTCCAAATAAATGATTAATTGCATAATATAATGGTGTACTGCCATAGAAAGTTACAGTTAACAAATAGGTTAAACTCTCAAGAGGAAAAGATGCAGTTTTGTATTTGCACTTTAATGTAAATATAGTCAGTTCATTGTCAGTAAGTAGCAGAAAATATTCGGTGAGAGGAATTGTTTGTCCGGAGGAAAGGAATTATATAATTTAAAAGATATTTTACTTCAGACAACTCCACACTTGTATCACTTCCTCACTCAGATAGAGAGTCTCTAAGTTTTTTGACTGTATATCTAAATGTGCAATAGAAATTACTACTGTAAGAAGAAAAAAAGCAAGGAAAATTGAGTCCAGGTGCTTGAATATCAAGACCATTTCAAGGAAACTAAATATAGACTTTAATAACAGAACTAGAGTGAGAAGCTCTCTAAAATATAAGAAGAATCTAAAGACTTGTGACATGATTATTGTATTCCAAGAATAATAGTTAATAATATTTTCTATAAGGACACCCCCTGACTTATTGACACAAGTGTTTCATGAAGTTTTATTATTAAACTCTGCCTGAATTATGAGGCCATACTGCTTCATACACCACAGAAAGTGTATAAAATTCCATACGCAGATGGAGACATGCAAGTTGAGGAAAATAACTCCCTGCTCCACGTGGGAACGTCTATCCCTGATCCCATGCACTAGAACAACACCCATGATGGGAGCCTGCCTTATGGCTCTGACTCTGGTGACGGGGTGGGTGGGTATAGGCATGGGAGCTGCAGTCCGTCTGGCTGTGGCATACGGTGGTCCCAGGGCCCCATGGATTCTACTAAGGGACAGCTAAGCAGCTTAGTCAACAGTACTCCTTCGCCTGTGCTTTCCTGACTCTGCTTCTGTGGTTTTTCACAAGAGTAATTCTATTCTCTATACACATCGTGACAAGTTCATCCATGATCATCTGTAAAACACAAAGTTCAGATCTCATGTGCTTCTCAGTTGATGAAAATAGCCAGGACACTGTAAAAACTTAGATAAATTTTGCCTTTGATACTGTGTTACCAAAGTAACTTTGGTAATGTGGTTTCTATTTTTGACTAATATGTCTCATGAAGGAAAATTTTAGGTTAACTTTCGGATGAACTTGTTTTTTCATATTTAGGATTATTTCACTTAATTTGATGTGTATGACTCTGTGAAGAACTGTCTTTGGACATCATCTTTGTTGTTATTCTGAGATGATCATTTTCCAAAAGATAAGGATATGGCCATCATTCCTTTATAACAGCATCAATATAAAAACTTTGCTTTCATATCTACCAATAGGCAGCACTACTATTCATCTACAAACAAGTTAAATGTCACTTCGCATAGTAATAGCACCATTTTCTATTAACATGTGCTAGAGAACTCTGTCTTTGGCTGTTTTCCTATAACTCCCACAGTTAGGTTGTATCATTCAGATATGTGCCTCTGGGTACATATAGTGGTTTATTCTGCTTTCATATTTCTTCCTCTTCCTCTGAGCTCAACAGCAAAAGAGGATTATAAATAGTTGCATACTGGTAGGTCTCTTCTCAGTTTAGAGATCTATCAGAAAAAGCCACCTGGCTCCCTTAATAAGCAATGTTTTAGCAAGCTGGATCATTACCTTTCATTGTCATTAAGGGAACTAAGCTTGTGACTCCAACTTTTAATTGGAAGAAAATAAAACTTAATATTTTTTAGAGTTGTATTTATTTTGAGAGACACAGCGATAGCTCGAGTGGGGGAGGGGCAGAGGGTGAGCGAAAGAGAGAATCCCAAGCAGGCTACTCACTGCCGAATGTCAGGCTTGATCCTATGAAACGTGAGATCATGACCTGAACCTAAACCAAGTCGGACACTTAACCGACTGAGCCACCCAGGGGCCCCTCTTTTCTTAATTATTTTAGCTTTCTTCCCCGAGCAAACGAGGAAAAGGAATCTCCATAAAACACCAGTGAGAAGCAATATCTCTGAACACCCAGTCTTCTCAGATACCAACACATGTGGCTAAAAATCACACTAGGTATTTCAAAAATGTATTCTTATTTGAAAAACTTTCAAGAAATAGTATATTTTATATTACATTATATTCTAAGAAGTCTTATTTCGTTGTCTCAGCAACCGAAACAACTTCAGGAATTCACCTCCAAATCTTCCTCTGGGATAGTAGAAGTTTCTCAAAGGCTGTATATAACTGACACACACTCAAGTAATGAATAATGAAAAAGATGTTATTTCACATCGTATCACTGCTAAAGGATCGGAACCCTGCAGTGAGAATAGTTACTGGCACATAGTTTTGCCTAATAAATATTTTTACTAAATAAATTAACGACAGTTAATAATGTTGAATAATGTCTCATTGTAATTTTGTATCTACTTTAGCCGAAAATGAGAATATAGGGATATAATAAGGTATCTCTAGGGACTTGCTTGATGTGCTAATAATGTTATTTCTCCCAGAAAGTATTGATTGTCCCTTTAAGTGCTACCTGCACATCATTCATAATGGAGCACAGTTTTATCACAAGAGGAAAACAAGAGCATTCTCAGTCTCTCACTTAACCCTATAATGACTGGAGACTGGAGACAATGAGAATTACAGATCACTCTTAATACTTAATTTTTTAAATGTTTATTTATTTTTGAGAGAGAGAGAGAGAGAGACAGAATGCAAGCAGAAAGAGGCAGAGAGAGAGAGAGAGGGAGACAGAATCTGAAGCAGGCTCCAGGCTCCAAAGTATCAGCACAGAGCCTGACGTGGGGCTTGAATTCACGAACGAGATCAGGACCTGAGCCAAGGTTGTACATTTAACCGACTGAGTCACCCGGGCATCCCAGATCACTCTCAGTACTTAGATAGGATAGGTCAAAAGCACCTTTTAAAAATAGAATAAGATCATTTTTATTAAATCAGCCATGTTTATACTGCTTTTCAAGAGAGATTTCACTTGATCATTGTATGCAGTTAGGTTCTGGCTAACATCACTGTGTCTTCCTTCTCTAGCTTTTTCCAAACCAATTTCTTTTGGTTCTTTCATCTAGCTTCTGGCCAATGTCAGTAAGTGGCACTTCAAATGCTGAATTTAAATGTTCATCTTAACATCTAACCTGGCTCATAGCCTCTCCTAAGAAAGAACCTATGTCTTTCATGAGTGAGAAATGTTCTGTCTGCATCATACACACTCTTCCAGTTGCCTTAAGAACAGAATTCAAAACTTATGCAAGCAATGATGTGTCCCCTACGCTGATACTCAGCTGCTTTGTGAGGACACTTCATTCCAGATACCCTCCCTCCTGCGCTGGGCAACCGTAAGGTCAATGGACCCAAGGAACTCCAAAGTTAAGGGGTAGAGAAGTCTGCAGATCTCTCTTTGGACTGACAAGCGGGGACCACTATATTGAAATGGGTTTGACACACTGTGTCAGAGGAAAGCAAAAAAATCCTTCTGTTCTGCTCATTCTCTATGAAAAGATCAACTTTTTTTTTTTTTTTTAACAGTTCAGGGTATTTCATATGCAAAAAAATTGCACAGATTTAAAGTACATATAGTAATGGCTTTCAGCATATTTTTACACAATCACACAATCAAGATAATAAATATATCACTTCCAAAAGTTTCCTCCTGCTCTTTTTTCTTGTCATTGAGGTAAGAATACTTAACATGAGATCTACACTCTTATCAAAATTTCAAGTGCACAATATGATCAACTAGAGTCACAATGCTGTAAAGTGGGTCTATAGAACTTATTTATGTTGCATAATTGAAACTTAATACAAGTTGAACAGCAACTTCCTACTTCCATGTCCCCACAAACCTTGTCTACCACCATTCTATATTCTGTTTCAATGAGTGTGACTATCGTAGATGCCTCACATAAGAAGAATCATGCACTATTCCCTTCTGTGACGGGCTAACGTCACTTACCAAAATATCCTCCAGGTTCATCTATGTTGTCACAAATGACAGAATCAACTTTTTTATTAAAGCTGAATAATATTCTATGTATTGCATTTTAATCCAATAATATTCTAGTGTAAGTATTACTACATTTTTTAATCCAGTCATCTATCAATAGACATTTATTGGCTATTGCAAGTAATGTTACATAAACATAAAAAAAACAGATATCTCTTTGAGATTCTGATTCCAATTATTTTGGATATATAACTGGACATATGCCCAGAGGAGGAACTGCTAGATCATATGGTAGTTCTGTTTTTTAGTTTTTGAAGAACTGTCATACCTCACACTGCTTACCTTGCTGCCAAGAGTTTACAAAGATTCCAGTTGTTCCACATCTTTTTAATACCTGATATGAAAAACAAATATGTGAGTCTATATTTCACTTACTGAGAAACCATTTCACTTTATGATAAAGTTGTAAAATCTCCCAGAAATAATAAAAAGTAACATAACTACATATAAAAATACAGGTTCCTTTCACATTTGGATAAACATAGTGTCAGTCTATTTATTAGGAAGCATTGAAAGAACCTTCTCTGGGGAGAGAAATAATACAAGAAATTGGACAGAATCTCAACTTAGAATCTGCCCACAGAAGTATAAACTCAAGTAAGCAATCAGCATTCTCTAGAAATCCCATAAAACCTGGCCAAAGAATTTTCACTAACTAGCCTAATTTGATACAGGTTTAAAAATATATCAATTATTTATTATTAGAGTCAAATGGTTTGATGGTGAGAATTCTGAGTTGAAAGAAAAAAAGATCTAGCCTTTGAAAGTCTGTTTGCCTAAAAGAAAAACCATGAGCTTAAGGAATTTTTTAATGAGTCCGACACTTACTATAGTTTGCTCTAGCCATCACTGAAGATACATAAAACCCCTGGAAGATGGTGACATTCAGATTGAGGACACTGGTCCCGATTATCGGCAGAACCTTTACTTGCTGGCACCATGTGCTCCTACCACAGAAACCACTATGGTGGCCGTGGGTGTGGTTCTGGTTGTGGCTGTGACTCTGCTGGGGATGGCTGGTGCCCCCCCCCCCCCCCC
>NC_043704.1:15584861-15656721 GCF_006229205.1 Suricata suricatta | reverse complement strand
CCCCCCCCCCCCCCCCCGTCTCACTGTGGCAGACACTGCTCCTTTAAGTTTTACGGAGGAATTTCTAGAGATGCTACAGGACTCTTCCTCCTGTGTTTCCTGAATTCACTTTCTGAGTTCCTTTCTTTATGAAACAGTAATTCTCTCATTCTAGAATGCTTGGGAAGGAGAGAGCAATTGAAATTCTATGTTCATCATTGCCGTTGAATAAAATCATCTGGAATGTCTTTCTTTAGAAAAGAAATTTTTTTCTCCTGATACTGCAGTACAATTACTGCTCTACTTAGATTTTAGTTCAACATTTCATGTGATACAGAATTTATTTCAGTTTTCAATAAAGTCTGTATTGAAAATATTTTTATATCACTTTTGTTATTTTGGTTGCACATGTGTGTGTGTTTTTGCAACAGACACAGCACCTTTCTTAATATGCTAAAAAACCAAAGCCTAAGAATAAATTGTTTCTAAATGAAATTTGTTTTTGATAAAACTATAATCACTGCAATCACCTGATTATATTTAAACCTTACCCCATATGCTAACTTCTTAAGTAATGGATAAAATTCCATAATGACACTCCTAATTCCAGTCACCATATTCTATGTGATTCTGTCTTTGGTTACTTTTGAACTGTGCCTCTTGGATTTTCCACTTCATAGCCTTTAAATGACCCTCCATATCCTACATCTAATAGCACACAAAATGGATATGCACATTACTTTTGTCTTTTGAATTTCTAGAAAGTGCCACCCCATTACCACATCAGCGCATCAAGCATATGAAATTAAATGGGTGCTTTCATGGGACAGTGATTCTGAATTTCGTATTTCCAACTTCTGTTTTGAGGACATCAAGTTTTATTTTTATAATGAAGACAAATTTCCACCAGACCCTATTAGAAAAAAAATAGGATAATGGAATTTAAACATCAACGTGTTGAAAACTTATTTTGATTTAACATTCTGTATCATTTTGACCTTTGCTTAGAATTATGAACTTCCCCTAAATGACTGAAAAAGGCATAGTCACTTTATCAGTATAAAATATCTACATGTTGTGTGTTGCAGATATTATTCCTTAAGAACAACATAGATAGCCAAGCAACTTTTTGGGAATTTCAAATTTATATTAATTAATTTTTAAAATTGGATCATATGATGAAATAACGGCATTTATGATTTGCTATAAAGTATAAGAAGTCATTTTTCTCAGTATGTAAAATATTTTAATCGATGTATCTCTCTTGTATAATAGAATAATCTCAGCTTTCTAAAAATACCACAACTGATGTTATGAGAGAAAAATCAAATAACACTAAGTAAACAATACCACTCATAGACTCCACAAAGTGTCAGCACCTAAGACGGTGTCTGGAAGTAATACCGATTTGAGGGTTTTTTTCTGTCACTGGGTTGTTTAAAAAAAAAATAGAAAACAAATTAATGAGTAAATAAAACTGATAAATCTTTGCCAATGTTTTATGTGACTTTTAAAATGCTTTCAAGGGGCACCTGGGTGGCTCAGTTGGTTGAACGTCCAACTTAGGCTCAGGTCATGATCTCACTGTTGTGGATTCAAGCCCTGCATCGAGCTCTGTGCTGACAACTAGCTCTCTCTGCCCTCTCCTTATCATGCTCTGTCTGTCTCTTTTTTTTTTAATTTTTTTAATGCTTTTTATTTATTTTTGAGAGACAGAGAGAGACAGCTGGAGCAGGGGAGGGTCAGAGAGAGAGGGAGATACAGAATCTGAAACAGGCTCCAGGCTCTGAGCTAGCTGTCAGCACAGAGCCTGATGCGGGGCTCGAACCCACGAACCGTGAGATCTGACCTGAGCCGAAGCCGGATGCTTAACCGACTGAGCCACCCAGGCGCCCCTGTCTGTCTCTTAAAAAATAAAATAAAATGTTTAAAAAATTTTTTAAATAAAAAAAAAAAATGCTTTCAAATTAAGAGTCTACTACTTGGCAATGAGAAAGAATGAAATTCTGCCATTTGCAGCAACGTGGATGGAACTAGACAGTATTATGCTAAGTGAAATAAGTCAGTCAGAGAAAGACAGATATCATATGTTTTCACTCATATGTGGATCTTAAGAAACTTAGCAGAAGACCATGGGAGAAGGGAATGGGAAAAAACAGTTACAAACAGAAAGGGTGGGAGGCAACCATAAGAGACTCTTAAATACAAAGAACAAACTGATGGTTAATGGGGGGTGGGAGAGAGGGGAAAGTGGGTGATAGGCATTGAGGAGGGCACTCCTTGGGATGAGCACTGGGTGTTGTATGTTAAGTGATGAATCACAGGAACCTACTCTCAAAACCAAGAGCACACTGTATACAATGTATGTTAGCTAACTTGACAACAAATTATATTAAAAAAAATTAAGAGTCTACTTTAAAAATTAACAGCATGTCAGGGTACCTGGGTGGTTCAGTCAGTTGAGTGTCCAACTTTGGCTCAGGTCATGACCTTGCAGTTGTGAGTTTGACCCCCACGTCATCCTCTGTGCTGATAGCTCAAAGCCTGGAGCCTTCTTCAGAGTCTCTGTCTCCCTTTCTCTGTCCCTCTCCTGTTCCCTCTGTGTGTGTATGTGTGTCTCTCTCTCAAAAATAAATAAACATTTTTAAAAAATTCATACTAACAGCATGAAAAAAATGCTTGGCTATTCAGATGTACATATTTATCTCCCTCCAGAGCCTCAATGCCCAGATGATTCTCTTTTGTCCAGTTGGTATTAAAAAAAACTCTTCTCAGGTTAATCTCAGAGGGGAAGATAAATGCAGTAACAATGCAACATAGAGGGCTTGTACTTCACCATCCTTTATGTATGGCCAGGAGAACCTGGAACCTCATTTTGTGATCAAGATACACACTGAAGTACTTGTAAGAAAAATACTACTTGTCTTAGATTTGTTTAAAAGTATTCAGCAAAAATAACAATTACTACAAAGAGTATACAAGGAGAGAAGACTGATGGTAGAATACTGACAGATATTAAATCCTGAGGATATATTTTGAAAATACAACTCCAGATATATTTATGCCTGCATGAAATTTACTTATTCAGGTCAATAATAAGCATGGAAAGTTTATCTGACTCTACTGAGGAATCTCTATTTTTAAGAAAGTTATTTTTCACATTATAGAAGACCCTCACATAATGTATCAGAAGTAATAATAGAACTTTAAAAATCAATATTTTAGGACCTTGCCAGTGATTCATCTTGATAAAAATGTTCAAATATGTTAAGCTAAATACATAACAGGTGAGTAAGGGTTTTAAAAAGAGAATAAGAAAAACACATCAAAGACAAAGGATTTGGATTGTAAGGAAGCTGACTCAATAGCAAAGTCATCCTGCTTACAAGGACCTCACCTTGTCTAATGAGGCAAGGACTCAGGAAGCGCACAGATGTAAATTAGTAGGAAGTATGTGATCAACAAGTCCCACCCACTGAGAGTCATATAAAAGGACCTCTGCAGACAGTGATGTTCAAACTGACAGAAACTGATTCCCTGCTCCAACAATATCCCCCACTCCTGAAACCATGTACTACTACGGCAACTACTATGGAGGTCTAGGTTGTGGCTATGGTGACCTGGGCTGTGGCTACAGTGGCTATGGATGTGACTACGGTGGCCTGGGCTGTGGCTACAGCGGCTATAGATGTGGCTATGGTGGCCTGGGCTGTGGCTACAGCGGCTATAGATGTGGCTATGGTGGCCTAGGCTGTGGCTATGGTGGCAATGGATGTGGCTACAACGGCGTGGGCTATGTCTGTGAAGGCTACGGGTATGGCTCCAACCGCCCATCTTGCTGCAGACGATGTTTCTACTGAGAAGCTTCCAGAGAATCTCAACTTACTATTCTCCTCCAGCGAATACCTCCATGATTCTTCCTATGAATAATTCCATTTTCTCTTCTGAATGTCAACATCATCCTGAGATATCTAAAAAAGATAAAATAAGATAGGTTGGATTCTGTGAAACTGACTTAGAGTCATTGAAATTGCATGGAATGCTTCACAATTTTTAAAAGCTTTTCCTTTGATATTGTATTGCCTTTCAAATTTCTCACATATTTGATAACGTTATGTGAGAAAAATGTATAGTAATTTTAATAAACATTTATCTCGTTGAAAATACTTGTGGCATCTATATGTGTGTGTTAAATAATTCAATTTAATATTGCTTTGGGGGATTAATATTTTCAAATGGCTTTGCAACATTGCCATATCTTAATGCTGTAAATGAGGGAGGGGGAGGTCACATGAGAAGTCATATTCACTATCAGAGAAGTAATATAATCCATTGCCTTAAAAGTGACTGATCCATAGTGATCCCTCAATAACACTCCCTAAGTGATGAAATATCACTGGCTTTAAGGATGGGATGTAGCAAAACATGTAATTTTTAACAAATTTTATTAAATTTTAATTGGGTACATGAGATAAATTGGAGCTATGCCCATACCCATCATCAGGCTCTTATTGTTCCCATGATGACTTTGCATATGATGGAAGTGGCTTAGGGAATATTCTGGCAGCATCTGAGAAGCACAGGAACTCAGGCAACCCTGCTCTTGTGCCCAATTCCTCCTATGGCTATGATAGACATGATGTACTAGTGATCGTTTAGCTCAGCCAACATACTGCCAAGCTAAATTTTCTTTAAATAAAATAGATTGCCATTCTACTTATTGGGCTCCTTTGTTGAGTTTCCTAACCCAACCTTCATATTCACATCAAAAATGCCAACCTCATTCCTGACTATTGGGGAAATAGTAATTGACATTCAGCATGCCCATTTTGATTAGCCAAAATCAATGGGATGACATAATTTATAGGAAAGCTTTACTTTTATGTTGTATTAGCATTATATTTTCTCATATCATTCATGGGCAAGACCAAGTTCATGTTTAATAATGATCTATGGCTGTAAATATCGGGCATTGCATTTACATTAAAATCTCCCACCCGTTTTGCTTTTTTTGGTTTATATATGTGTATGTGCATGTGAGAGAAAGGAATAGAGAGAAAGAGAAGTGAGAAAGATACAGAGAAAAGAAGGCAGAAACAGAGAGAGAACAGACTGTCTTTGGTTGTCTCTGAAGTTTTGATGTATCCACAAATTCAGGGATCTGAATGAACATCAGTTCTTTATATCTAAGAACATATGCAACCAAGGCTTTCATGGGGTTCAGCAGCTACGACCATATCTGATCAGACTATGAAATTACTTTTATATGCCAAATTTTTAAATTATACTTTTGCCTACCAAAACAGCTCTTTTTGGGATGCCTGTGTGGCTCAGCCGGTTAAGCCTCCGGCTTCAGCTCAGGTCAGATCTCACGTTGGTGGGTTCGAGCCCCGCATCGTGCTCTGTGCTGACAGCTAGCTCAGAGCCTGGAGCCTGCTTCTGGTTCTGTGTCTCCTTCTCTCTCTGCCCCTCCCCCTCTCATGCTGTCTCTCTCTGCATCAAAAATAAATAAAACATTAAAAAAAATTTTTTACAAAACAGCTCTTCTTTCGATCACTACATTTAACAACCCCTACCTTTGTCTGTTTCCTGACTCCCTAAGTTTTAGCCAAATTACTTAAACCTCTGCCTCAAGAAAGAGATCATTTGCTCCCCACACCACACAGGCTTCTGGTTATATTCTACATGTTATCCATAAACTAGTTCACGAAAATTCCCTGCATGGTAGCTGCTGACTGTCTGATGTTTGATGGTCAAGTCCTCCAAGAAAGAGCCACTCACTGCCCACCACCTTACAATAGTCTTCAATGCACGGAGTCACCACTTCCCGATATTACCAATCCCTCTTCATTCAGCTCCATATTTAAAAGCTCCAAATGAATGAATTTTTTTTCTTAAAAAGCTTCATGATATTGAGAAATGGTAAAGAGACAACAGAGGTTTATGGAATATGATATTGGTCAGGCAAAGCTCATTCTGATTAAATGAATTTTCTTCTTTATTTTCAAGTATTGCTACATTTTGCTCAAAAAAAAAAAAAGTTTGGCCATCATTGCATTTGAAAAGTGAATCCGACCAATGAAATTCTGCTTGACTAACAGGTGACAAGCATCATTTTGGTACCTGAAAACCTACCTTAATGTTATGAAGAGATGACCATTAAGCATAACGCCAGTTACACATTTCACCCAATGAAGACAAGTGACTTATTTTCTAATTCCAGATGAAACTAAATTTATTTTGTTTGTCTTTCTTCACAATACTGGAAGTTTCTCTAATGTCCTTTTACCACTTCTTGCATCTCATGCTGTGAATGAGAAGGCTAGTGATATGAGGAGACGACACAGGAACAATAAAAGCTGTCACATGACACAGTGTCTTAAAAATGGTGGGCCCATGGTGAGTAACAGATAAATAACAACTAACTGGTTGAAAGAGGCTGAAAAACCTACATGAGTTTTTCTCAGAAGTTTTATATAATCTAAACTAGAAGCCTGGAGGAAAGCAGTGTTCTTCGTCCAGTCTAAACAGCCATCACTACTACTCAATGTTGGAAGAAGTGTTTGTGGGTCAGAGAAAATTTGGGCTCAGCAACTATAAAGTTAGGAAGCTCCTTGCCCCCTTATAAAATCTCCCAATAGCTTTACATAGAGTGAAGATATATAATTTATATTAATCTCTTTGTCAAAACTCACTTAGCTATACAGGTAGCTTTTCAAAAGTTTGCATTTGGACACGGCTTTTAGCAAAAAACTTTGCACCTGTTTTCTCTAACCTAAAGAAATCCAAAAGAGGTTTTTGCTTTTACCAAAAAGGACAAAAAGTGAAAATAGCATTCAGTGTTGGCTTTGCAGGGAGCCATTATAGAAACAGCGAGCACCCCAAGCTGTGAGCGGCGCCACCCACCCCACCCCTTGCCTGCTCCCTTCCCAAGAGCTATGCATCTTAGCATCACTCTCAGAGTCCTGAACCGTGTTTGTGAGCATCGTTTCCTCCTAATTGATTTTGTGCATCTGTTAGCAAGATGTGTCCTAAAGTATCACAAAGGCCTTACAAAGTTATTTTTTGAGTCTGGGAATGTTCAATATTTTTTCATAAAAATTAGTGGTAATTGTTTCTTTACTTATGCCATTTCACTTTAGGAAAGATTTCATAGGAACATTGTTCTATTTTCAGATAGTGTGAGAAGCCTGTACTCTTAAATAGATTGAAATTTGTTTTATGTGAAGCATATTTAAATTAAAATTATATTTTAATTGTCATTAAAATTTTGAAATAAATAAAGAAAATAAAAAAAATTAAAACCTAAAGCTTAGTTTCTGCTGTATGCTCAATTATTCTTTCCATGATTGGGGATTTCTGTCTCCAATGACTCTTCACCAACCAACCAGAAACTGAGGGAATGAAGAACAAATCAAGACTCTTTTTACCTCTCTGATACTTCCCACACATTATTTAGGACAAAACACTACTGCAAATCCAGGGCATCTGTAAAAACAAAAATAAGCCCTGGAATAAAAAACATGAGCTGAGATGAAGCATCAAGCTGAACCTTCATGTGGTTTGCAGATACCTCTACAACACCTACATATGTGATGACACAAGGAAGCATAAAGCATAGACAGTTTCTGCCCATACAATGGTCATACATTTTCTGGAAAAGATCAAAGTAGCACATACTCAAGAATAGGTTGATAAATAAATGCCGAATATGTCCATACGTGATAGTACTTGCCAGCATATTACCAGTAACATAACCAATGAGTAGTCATATTGAGTTGGAAAGAAGTGTTTTTTAAGAATACATTGCAAATTTTATAAGAATATAATGAATATATATTATATCCATCCTTTATGTGGAAGATTCAGGAAGCATGTTCTTCCAGACAAGGCTCATTTTAAAATTCTTAAAGAGGAATGGAATGAAAACCAAACAATAGGACACCTATTTTCATGTTTTGCATCATACCACATAATCAGGTCACATTTATTCAACTAAATAAATATGCAGTGAGACATAGCCTCGAAAAGAATAAGAGTTTCATTTTAAAGGCCCATAAATTGATGGTGGAGTCCTGACATAGGAGTAAAATTATCTGTTATGAGGACCATGTTTTGGCAATAAATAAAAATATTCATGATGTTGTAGGAAGCAAATTAGCAGGACTCTGCAATGCCTGTGGTTTTCTCCACCACCACTGAGGGTGTATAAAAGACCCTTGGCAGATGGAGGCATTCATATTAAAGACACCCAGCTCCTGCTCCTCAGCTGAACCCTCCACTCCTGACACAATGTGTTACTACGGCAACTATTATGGTGGCCTGGGCTATGGCTATGGTGGCTATGGCTGTGGCTATGGTGGCTATGGTTTTGGCTGCCACCGCCCATGGTGCTATGGAAGATACTGGTCCTATGGCTTCTACTGAGGAATTTTTAGTCTATTGGCTATGTCACCATATTTTACTTGCATTTTCTCCATGTTTCCTTCACATGAAAAATTATAAAATGTCTTCAAAAATACTGACTTTGTATTAATCTATCTGAGATAAATAAAGGAAATTCAGATTATATCACAGTTTATAGGAAAGCATTTCCTTGATATGGCATTACCTTTATAATGTGATATAAAATTTAATTAAGTTGGATGATCAAAAACATCTATTATTAAATAAATTTTATTTCATTGCAAATATTGCTTTGTTACATTTATACTAAATTATCTCCATCAGTTTAGCTTGTGTGTTTGTGTGTTTGGGTGTGATTATTCACATGTATATAAGGTTGGGCTGGGAGTATGGTGAAGCAGAGCACGAGGGATCCAGGGGTCTCTTTTGTGGTCGTTATGTGACTAATACTGAAGAGTAAGACTATCTATTCTTTCCAACAGCATTCGTAAGAAGTCTTCTTATGTACATCTCTCTAATGTCTTCTGCTATCTCTGTTGGCTTATGTCTTAATCTAAGTTTTAACAATGGCTGTTTTTTACAATAGGTATATTTCACATCAGAACATTAAAACATGTATTTGTATTCTGTGGTTTTGGTAACACCTATGGTTGGATTATATCAGTAAAAGCTCTGCTCCTTCTAAATATTCTTCAATTTATCTCTCTCTCAAAAATAAATAAACATTTAAAAAATTAAATAAATAAATAAATGTTCTTCAATTTTTAAAAAAAAATATTTTACCCAGAGAATGAGTATCAAATTTAAAATATCAGCACTAATAATCACATCCTGCCTTACCAACACAGTGTCTGAAAAACACTTCAAAATATGCCAATTTATTCTAAGTATTCAGAAAAACTAGACAGGCATGAAAACAGACTTATGAAAATTATGAAATATTTTCTCAGTATCAAATTAATATTAGCTTATTTTACTCTTTTACCTAGGGTTCTGGCCTTTATCAAATGTATGTTTTATACATATTAAATTTCCCCAGAATCAAATTTATTTTCTGCCCTTAAAGCAGTTGTTTTCCTAGGGAAACTCAAACTGAAAGCATTAAGTACAATGAAGAGCTAATTTAAAAATAAATAAATAAGACTACAAATAAAGAGACCAAGATTCTAAAGATATGAAAATTGTAGAAAATTAAGTGAACTTCTGTAGTTCTTGATTCTAGGAGCAGAGCAAATAAGGGATTCCTGGGGAAAAGAGCAAAAAACAGAGTTTTGGGGTTGTTTTTTTACAAAATACAATTGGAGATATAAGATTTTGATAAAAATGAACTGGCAGAACACTGAGTTTAACAGACAGCCAGGTTTCTCCGGAAATATTTTTCAAAGTCTGAAGTTGTAAGAGTCTATTACCAAAGATACCAAGAATTTGAAAATCAGATCTTTTTTCAAACCAAGGTAATCAGTAAAGTTCAGGAATTGCCAAGAAACGTCCTGAGTTGAAAGATACAAAGGAGTATCCCCATGGTCTGGAAGTAAACAGGTAGATAAGCCCTTGCCAAAACTACAAAATTACGAACCTCATTTTATGTTAGCCTTTTTTGGGATTAAGGCAATCAGAACTTTTTCTAATGACCTCAGATCAAAACAAAAGCAAAAAAAAAAAAATCTCTATGATGAAAAACAACATCGTGTTGGATCTTCTTTAATTTTTATACAAAATATTGAGCTTGTGGAACCATCTAAAAATAATCCAAATAAAACAACTGACAGTATAAGGAGACCAGAAGGTGAACCATATATTGGACTTGGAAACCAAAAATTTAAAAATAGTCATGATTGGGGCTCCTGGGTATCTCAGTCAGTTAAGCATCCAACTTTGGCTCAGGTCATGATCCTGCAGTTCGTGAATTCCAGCCCACCCTAGGCTCTGTGCTTGCTGACAGCTCAGAGCCTGGAGCTGCTTCAGATCCTGTGTCTCCCTCTCTCTTTGTCCCTTCTCCATTAAAAAAAAAATAATAAAGATAAATAAAAAATAAAAATAAATAAAAAGTAAAAATAGTCATGATTAATGATTAATTCATACAGAACATAATGAAAAATTGCAAAATACGTGTTATAGCTGGAGAAATTCACCAAAGAACATATTTTAAATTCTAAATCTTTCTTTTATGTTTTTTATTTATTTTTGAGATACAGAGAGAGACAGTGCGAGCAGGGGAGGGTCAGAAAGAGAGGGAGATACAGAATCTCAAGCAGGCTCCAGGCTTTGAGATAGCTGTCAGCACAGAGCTTGAGGCGGGGCTTGAATCCACGAACCGTGAGATCATGACCTGAGCCAAAGCCAGATGCTTAACCGACTGAGCCACCCAGGTGCCTCTTAAATACTAAATCTTAAAATGAAAGCAAATGAACAATGTACCAGAGAACTCAATAGACAGGAATCTGAACTAGTATACTTAAGGATCGATTGATAAAAGCTATATTGCTGAAGCAAAAATAAAATACTTGGAAGATGCATCAGATCTCATGAAACAATAAGAAGTGTGATGGGAATTCAGAAGGAAAGGAAAGAATAAAGCAGAAGGCATTTTTGATGAGAAAATAGTCCATAATTATCGAAAACTTATGAAAGGTACCAATTTACATATTCTAAAAGATCTGCACTGCCACGAACAGAAGTACAATTAAAATTACATATAGGCTAAGGGCACCTGGGTGGCTCGGTTAGGTAGGCGTCCCATTCTTGGTTCTGGCTCAGGTCATGATCTCACGGTTCATCAGATCAAGCCCTGCTCACAGCGTGGAGCCTGATTGGGATTCTCTCTTTGCTCTTTCTGCTCATTCCCCACTCATATGCTCTTCTCTCACCCTTCCTCTCTCTTTCTCTCTCTCTCTGGCTCTCACTCTCACTCTCACGCGCTCGCGTTCTCTCTTCCCCTTTCTCTTAAATTAAATAAATAAACATTTTAAAATTACCTATAAGATGTAGCAACTCTTTCTAGATGTATCTCCTGAGGCAAGCGAAACAAAAGCAAAAATAAACTATTGGGATTTCATCAAAATTAAACCTTCTACAAAGAAAAAAAAACATCAGCAAAACTAAAAGGCAACATGTGGAATAGGAGAAGATATTTGCAAATGACATTATTATTAAAGGGTTAGTATAGAAAATATATAAAGAATGTATAAAACTCAAAACCTCTAAAACAAATAATCCAATTAAAAATGGACAGAAAACATGAATAGACATTTTTCCAAAGAAGACATAGAGATGGCCCACAGACACATGAAAAAATGCTCAACATCACTCATCATCAGGGAAATACAGAGGCACCTGGGTGGCTCAGTTGGTTAAGCATCTGACTTCGGCTCAGGTCATGATCTCACGGTTCATGGGTTTGAGCCCCGTGTCAGGCTCTGTGCTGACAGCTAGCTCAGAGCCTGGAGCCTGCTTCGGATTCTGTGTGTGTGTCTCTCTCTGTCCCTTCCTTGATCATACTGTCTCTTTCTGTCTCTCAAATATAAATAAATATTAAAATAAAATGGTAATCAAAGAAATACAAATCAAAACTATAATGAGTTATCACCTTACACCTGTCAGAATGGCTAAAACCAACAGCACAAGAAAGAATAGGTGTTGGTGAGGATTTGGGGAAAGGAGAATCCTCTTACACTATCGGTGGGAATGCAAACTGGTGCGGCCACTCACAAAAACAGCATGGAGATGCCTCAAAAATTAAAAAATAGAACTAGCCTATGACCCAGCAACTACACTATTAGGTATTTATCTGAAGAATGCAAAAATTCTAATTCGAAGGGATATATGCATCCCAATGTTTATAGCAGCATTATCTATAATAGTCAAATCACAGAAACAGCCCAAGTGTCAATTAATGAGTGGATAAAGAAGATATGGTGTATATATATATACACAATGGAATATTACCCAGCCATAAGAAATAATGAAATCTTGCCATTTGCAATGACATGGGTAGAGCTAAGGAGTTTTATGCTAAGTGAAGTAAGTCAGACAGAAAAAGACAGATACCATATGATTTTAAGAAACAAAACAAATGAGCAAAGGAAAAAAAGAGAAAGAGAGAGAGGCAAACCAACAAACAGACTCTTAACTATAGAGAACAAACTGGTGGTTACCAGAGAGGAGGTGGGTGGAGGGATGGGTGAAATAGATGATGGGGATTAAGAAGGGCACCTGTTCTGATGTCTACCAGGTGTGGTATGGAAGTGCTGACTCACTACATTGTACACCTGAAACTAATATTACACTGTATGTTAGCTAACTGGAATTTAAATACAAACTAAACTAAAAACTAAATGAAATGAAACCAATAATATTAAATTAAATTAAGTTAAATTAAATTAATTGAAATAAAATAAAATACATCTAAGCATGACCCAAGGGCTAAAGATTAAATTCAAAGGTAAACTAAGAGTAGCTAGAGAAAACTAATATTACCTACAAAGAGTAATCATAAGTAACTCATAAGTAAACTCATCAACAGAAATAAAGGAAGCCAAAGGAAAATATTATAACATTTTAAGGAAGAATGGGATACAGATAACTATCAACCTATAATCTTGTATCATCAAATGTTTCCCCCAAAAATAAAAACAAAAGTTAATGAACAATAAAATAATGAGTCAGTTTATTTTTATCAAGTATTAATTGTAAGTAACAGTAAAGTTACTTAGGCAGAAGGAAAGAGATCCTGATAGAAGTGTGGACATTTACAAAAGCATGAAATGAATAGAAAAATATATGTGACTACTCATTGTGCACAAGTAATGATAATTTCTTTGGAGGTTTAAATATATAGAAAATGAAATATATTACACATATTCCATAGAAGACTGGATTATAAAAGTTGTTAGCTCTAAGGCCCTAGACTTACCAGGAAAGAAGTAAAAGTAACATATTGTACTAGATTATAATAATTCATTGATGCTACAAACAAGATGAAGATGCAGAGTGTAGTCATAATAGACAAACTGCAGATGAAAAGGTACAACTTTGGGAAACTATTTGGCAGCATCGTCTATAACTCAGTGATCCTGATTCTAGGTATATGTCTAATTGGTATGTCTATTTTGATAGATTAATCAGAAGTAGGCAAACTTTTCTGTAAATAGTAAAATATTTTAGATTTTGTAGGCCATATGGTCTGTGTCTCCACTCTCAATTCTGTCACTGAAGCATGAAAACAGCCACAGACCATACATAAATGAATGGATGTTTTCCAGTAAAACAAATGATGGGCAAGGGTTTATGGATCCCTCAGTTAAATTATTATTCAGCAGAATATGTTCTCTTCCCTGTCACTTTTAGGGCCAGAGTATGCATCCCTTCCCCTGTGAGTATAGCAGCCAACGTCATTTGGTCTGGCTCTACTATGGACAGAGCATATTTCTCTGATCATTGCCTTTTGGCGTCACCAGATTATTTGCATTGCTACCACACATGCCTGGAGCATCGGTACATGCATGCATGTCTGACCTTTTTTGTTGTACTCTAACCTTTTCACTGGGGGAAGATGCTTCCAGTATTTGTCAGTCCAAGGAAGATACATGAAGAAGGCTCGAAGCCAACCCACAACTCGAACCAAATCTACATTACATTGGCCAAACCTCAGCTGATTCAAAAACACATAAGCAAGACATAAATGCCAATGTCATATGACACTGAAATCTGAGGGCTTTAAAATGCAACATCATTATGGTAATAACTGGCATATCTTAGATACACACATAGTGTACCAGGAGACTTGTGCACGATTGTCTGTGGCAACACTATTCACAAAAGGTTGTTAAAGCATTGAAACAATACAAATGACATCAACAGTCTGAATAAAGAAATTGTGGTATGTTTGTGCACTGAAATTTTATATAGCAGTAAGAATGAACACAAAAAACAAAAAACGTGAACCTAACAAAAAAATACAGATCAAAAGAAGCCAAATAAAATAATCCTCTTTGTGTGATTCCATTTGTAAAAGGTTCAAAATTTGGCCACAA
Organism: Suricata suricatta; assembly: GCF_006229205.1. Lineage (NCBI taxonomy): Eukaryota > Metazoa > Chordata > Mammalia > Carnivora > Herpestidae > Suricata > Suricata suricatta. Next base: position 15,642,304 of record NC_043704.1, on the reverse strand, counting down.
ATCCATAGTTTTGGATATCAGGAATGGTTACACTTAAAGGCTCGTGCTGAATGGAAATGGGCATAAGGGGTTGTCATCTGGGATGTTAGTGATATGTGATTTTGGATCCAAGTACTGATTAAACAGGTATGTCTACTTTGAAAATTCATCAAGTTCTACCTTTTTGATTTATTCATAGCATTGATGTTATACAATATACATGAATAAAGTTTTTTATTAAAAATTATAAAAATATGTTAAGTCAGTACACTGAAAGAACTCTGTAGAAAACATGATCTCATAGAAAGACATATTTTCATCCTAAAACAGATGGAGAAAGTTGGCAGACTTTCAGCATCAAGTAATTTCCCTTTCAAGATATCCGCTCATCGATTAAATACTATATAAAACTTTAGACTGTGTAATAGAATTGTATAAATATAAGCATTCCTGGAAATCCACAGTTGAGTAGAACCAATATCCAAAACAAAAAACTACAAATATAGAGGAAAGTTTGTGTGCTCTATGTCATCCCAAGTAATTTGGTAGTAATTATCAACTGGCTAAATCCAGAGTAAGCAAAGTCTTTGAAAAATAAACAAACATATCTTTAAAAAAAAAAAAGTAACAGACTGGTATTTAATCAGTTTTAGATGTAGAGAAAAACTGTACAGAAAGAACAGAAAAGTCCTAAAAATCTCCAGTGCTTCACGATTTCATCTCCCCCCATTCTCCTGGCAACCACGAATCTTTTCATTGGCTCCATCATTTTGCCCTTGTAATATTGTTGGAATCATTCTGCATGTAGCATCTGCAGATTGTCTTCTTTCACTTAGCAAAACGCATTTAAGGTGGCTCCATGTTTCCAAGTGACTTGACAGTTCATTTCATTTTTTCAATGAATGATAGCCATTGCATGGATGTACCAGTTTGTTTATCCATTTGCCTATTGAAGAACTTTTTGGTTGCTTGTATATTTTGGCAATTATGAATAAAGTTGAATTAAACAACTGTGTGTGGATTTTGTGTAGATGTAAGTTTCCATTAACTTGAATCAATGCCAAGGCACACAGTTACTGGGCAGTATGGTAAGACTCTGTTTAGTTTTGTAAGAAGCCGCTAACCTGTCTTCCAAAGGCACTAACATTTTGCATTCCCATTAGCAATGAACGAGAGTTCCTATTGCTCCACATTTTTGCCAACATTTGGTGCTGTCAGTGTTTTGGATTTTTGTCACTCTAAAAGGTGTATAATGGTATCTCAGTGTTTTCATTTGCAATTCTCTAGTGACATATGGTGTTGAGCATCTTTTTGTGGGCTTATCTGTCATCTACCTTCTCTGTGAAGTGTCTGTTCAGATCCTTTGCCCATTTTTAATGGAACAATTTGTGTGCTTTTGTAAAAAAAAAAAAACACCTCCTGGACTTATGGGACAATAATAAAAAAGCTAACACTAGTATCCTCAGTGTCCCAGAAGATAAGGAAGCAGATAAAACTAAAAAAGAATTTTAAAATATCATTATTTCCCAATGTGTTACTTATAGGGAAAAACCAATTTAAATGACAGTAAATTTCTTATCTGAAACCATGGAGGCTAAAAATAAATGACATAAAAATTTTCAAATCTTGAAATAAAAAAGAATCAACTGCCAAGTTTACATCTGGCGGAAATATCCTTCTGACATTCACAATTGAAGGGCAATAAAGAGAATTTGTTGATAGCACCTACATTTAATGACTGACTAAAGAAAATTCTCCAAAACATATATGAAAACAATAGAAGGTTTGGAACTATAGAAATCAAAGAAAGTTGCTAGAATGGGTAAAATTCAGTTAACCATATTAAACTTTTTCTTCTAATTATTTTCTTAAGTCACATTTGATGGTTGAAGTAAAATTTATAACACCATCTGATATGGTGTCAACAAATGTAGGGGAAATGCTTAAGATAAGTGTATTTTTTAAAGTAGGGAAGAAACAACAGGTGTGGGTGAAGTTGTGGAGAAAGGGGAATGCTCTTGGACTGTTGGTGGGAATGCAAACTGGTGAAACCACTCTGGAGAACAGTACAGAGTTCCCTAAAAAAAAAAAAAAAAAAAAAAAAAAAGCCCTAAAAATAGAACTACCCCATGATCCAGCATGGCACTATTAGGTATTTGCCCAAAGGATACAAAAATACAGATTCAAAAATACATGCACCCCAATGTTTATAGCAGCATTATCAACAAAAACTAAACTATGGAAAGAGTCCAAATGTCCATTGACTGATGAATGCATAATGAAATCTTGCCATTTGCAGTAACATTGATGAAGCTAGAATGTATTGTGCTAAGCGAAATAAGTCATTCAGAGAAAGACAAATCCCATATGCATTGACTCATATGTGGAATTTAAAAAACAAAACAGATGAATGTATGGGAAGTGGTGGAGGGAGAGAAGAGAGGGAAACAAACCACAAGAGACTCTTAACAATAGAGAACAAACTGAGGGTTGATGGAGAGAGGTGGGCGGGAGATGGGCTAGATGGGTGATGGGTATTAAGGAGGGCACTTGTGATGAGCACTGGGTGTTGTATCTAAGTGATGAATCACTGAATTCTCCTTCTGAAACCTGTATTGTACTGTATGTTAACTAACTAAAATTTAAATAAAAAATATACAAAACATTTTTTAAAAAGTAGAGAAGACAAAGAGACCTAAATGGAAATAAGATTACTACACTTCACTTAAAGTCAAAAGTGCTAATAAAAGTAGACTCAGATAAATAATATAGGTAATAGTGTGAAGCCTTAAGAAAACTATAAAAAAAAAAATAGACACATTCAATAATGATACAGATTCAAGGTGAAATCAAGAAAAAGTTCAAGTAACCCACAGGACAGTAAAGAGAAAGAGAAGACCAGTAACCAGGGAAAGTAAATACAAAACACGTAATAAAGTGCCAGACATGATATTTTAGTATATCAATAATTGCTTTAAATATAAATGGTTTAAGTACACCAACTCAGAGATAAGCAGAGTAGAAGAAAAAGTGACCAAACCATATGGTTTCTACAAAAAGCTCAATTCAGAAGTGACATAGGTAGTTGAAAGGAAAATGATGGAGAATGATATGCCTTGCAAATATTAATCACATTTTGATCTGTTTATATTTAAAAGTGCAATTCATGGTCACAGAATTAAGTTTAGCTTTCCAAAGAAATTTTATCGCTTTGTAATTCCCATCAGTAGCATATGAAAGTTTACTGTATGTGTATATGTGGACTTGAGAATTATGATTTCTTGAAGTTGGTCCTTTATTTTCATCTACTGCTCAAATTTACTAATTGTGTTGTCTAGGCCATCAACATTCTTCCCTATCTTTATTTTTGTTTCTTTGTTCTCTCCATTATTTAGACACATCTTTTATTTTATTCCATTATGATAAGAAAGGTATTTTTGCTTAATATCGAAGCTATGTTATTTAGGTTATATTAAATAAAAGCTGTTATGCCTTCTTTATGGAGTGGTCCCTTTATGATTATGAAAGTTATTTCTCTTGTTTTAGAAATTCTTACTGCATTAATGTAATATTATATAGCTAGGCTAGTTTCCTTTTGCCTAGTGTTTGCAAGGTAAAAAAATTTTTATACTTTCAAACTTCCTGTAACATGATGTTAGAGATGTGTCTATTTTAAGCAACATGTATGTAGTATGGTATTATATTTTTTCCAGGTTTACAATCTCCACATTTTCACTGAAATAGTCTATTTACATTATCTATTTATTTGGGTTTTAATTTACTATTCTATTTGTTTATGTTTGTTCTACTGGATTTATGTTCCATTTTCTGTTTCCTTGCCTTCTTGAAGTTGTCAAATATTTTACCTTCTAATTTTCTTCCATTTCTTGATGATTATCTACTCTTAATATTCTTGCAGTGATTCACTAGAAAATAAAATATTTATTTTTTTGCTAATTGCACTCTAATATCAATCGGCTTTCTTCGCTATTTATCATATACTGCTGGAACCTCAAAACACATTAACTAAATTATACTATCTGTCATCTTTCCTATTATGGTTTTCAAGTCTATTGGTTCTACATGTGTTTTATATCCCCTCAGAGTCAATGACGATGATGACAATGATGATGATCTGTGCATATAATATTCATTTACCTTGGCTTTCATATTCACTCATTCCTTGTTCCTCACTCTTTCATTTATTTTCATTTCCAACTGAAATAATTTTCTTTCTCGCAAAAATGTTCCCTCTAAGGTTTCTTTTAGTATTTCACAGGTTTTCAACAAATCCCTTCCGTGTTTGTTTCCCTGACTATGTAATTATTTCTTTTTAACTTCTAGAGACTTTCACCAGTATATATTTTATCAGAGGCTTTAAATATGCCTTTCTTTTAGAAAAAAATATAAGACATTTACTTTGCAGCACAATAAAAAAAAATGTAGGATTAATTTACACAATTCTGCATACTACTTCTTGTTAATATTATGTGTATATCAAGGCATCATTAAGTATCAATCAGGTCTTGGGAAAAAAAACACAGAAAATATTCTGGGTAATTTGAGACCAAAAAGATCCAATTAAGAGAAATAGTAGCTACTCAACCAATGAAATTCTGAAGAAAAAAAAAGTCAAAACAAGTTTTCCCTACTGTTCAGGTTTTCTGTTTTGTTCCAGTGAGTCAAGAAAGTACAAAAACCACAGATGATTCTCAGGATAGTAGCCAATATTTTATGTAAAACTTCACATATTCCAAAAGTCATACATTATCCACTGCTGTTCTCCAATAATGTAGTTTTCTCCTCTCTTTAACCAATCTTGATAAATCTTGAACAAAAGCTCATCATTGGAATAGTTTATTTTGAAGCCCTTCTAGCAAGAGACTCTGAGAAATGTAGTTTCCTCTCCCTCTGATAAATGGATGATGACGGAAAGTAGAAAATTGTGTGGAGATGTTCTTAGAAACAAATGGTAGTTTAGGGTTCAATTGGGTATGTAATGCATTCCTCTAGTTTTCTGGACCAACATCATTTGTTCCAGAATATGTGTCCTATTTAGAACCCTGATTTTAGACAAAAGTTTTGCCCCATTATAACATAAAAATATATAAGTACATATGTAGGTTCCACCCATAAAGAACTTAAATTATACTTATAGCATATCAACTAACACATTATAAAGGTAATGAATATATAAATAAATTGTTAATTGCTTGGTTGAATTGATAAACTCACATAGACACAAAAATGATACGAGTCTAAATGTGAATGGACAGATCTATTAATATGGATTTATGAAACAAAGTGCCTATGAATGAATTAATAGGCAGCTTACCATAAGTAGTCACTCACTAGAAATGCATAACTACAGAAATGTTTTCATTAAAAATTCTTTTTAAAGCAAAGATTATCCATTTTGTGATTTCATTAACATCCCTTCCACAAATTCACACTTGCACATAAAGATATTTATAATTCTACATTACACACTTTATAGATAAAAATATCCCCCCAAAATGTGACATAGGAGCCTCCCATGAAAATCATAGGCTTTCAACAAAAATAGAATGATTAAGGGCTTTTAAACAGACTAAGAAGGGCTTATCAATTGCTTATCAATTAACCTGATTTGACCATAAGAATCCTGACATAATTGCAAATTATTTATATTTATGAGGACTTCTCTTCCCAACAAACAATAGATTCAAGAAATCTCCAGTGCAAATAAGTCTGAAATAGGAGGCCCAAATTTCCATTGGTTTGCCTTACCTTCTCCTGGGAATAGATAAAAGCCCATTTGGGGATGGTGACTTTTGAGCTCAGAAAACTGACTCTTACCTTCCCAACTAAACCCACCACTCCAGTCATAAACTACTATCACAGCAACTCCTCTGATGGCCTGGGCTGTGGCTGTGGCTCTGGTGGATATGAATATGGCTGCCATCCTGCTGTGGTAGATGCTGGTCCTATGTATTCTGCTTCAAAACTTCTTGAGCCATGCACACTACTGGTCTCTTCTACCTGTGTTTTCTGAGATTTTCACTAAAGATTTTTTTATCTTCACTTCAGAGTGAAAGTTCATTCTAGGCTATCTGAAAACAAAACAAATAAAACAGAGAAAATCTTGATCCAATGTGTTTTAACGTAATTAGTCAAAATCCCTTGGACTATCTCACAATGTATAGTAATTCTAATCTTTGATGTCACATTATCATTATACTTCATTTGTTTACCATAACATCTTTATGTCATTTTTCAAAATATTCTGTATCATATTGTAAATAATGCCATTTTGCTTTTCTTATCATTTCCATCTTATGTGTGTATGCCATATGTGTTCAATTATGAGTATGAAAGGAGACAGAAATCATTGCACAGGTTTTTTCCTGCAGGGATGATGTGACCAAAAGGCAATTCAAAAAGAGATCAATTGTTTCTTTCTGTACTCATTTAAACCTATGCACTGTGCATTTGGGTGACCTGAAGCCATCACACACACACACACACACACACACACACACACACACTATGTGTGTGTGTGTGTGTGTATGCCATATATGCCATTATATCTGATATATAATAGCATCCACATCCTAGCAGGCTGAAGTCTGAGCCCCATATCTTGTGAGTGTGTGTGTGTGTGTGTGTGTGTGTGTGTGTGTGCACGCAGAGTAATTAACAACTTGAATCCCATGAGTACTCTTTTTTGGTAGCCTCTGGTCAGCACCAAGTGGGTAGCATCTGTGGGCTGATGACACTCATTTCTTCTACCTACAGTTTCAGCTCTTCTTCTTTGGGTCACTGGCACAAGCCCAGATCACATTCCACGTGGCTCTTCCTTGTCCAGATGCAATTTAACAGCCACTTTTATCATAAGCAATGATGCTTGCAATGTCGTTGACATTTATCACCTTATCAAGGTACCAAGAGACCAAAACTAGCCAGTTGAACATAAGATTAAATTCTGATGTAGCAGGGGTAAGGGTTTTGTTAATAATTCCTCTTATACAGCTCAATAGTAAAACAGAGTTGAGCCAGTACTTCACAAAGAAAGGATACCGAGAAATGGCTGATAATATGTAAGAAAATGTTCAGCCTTATTAGGTATCAGCAAAATGCAAAATGAAATCACTACACACCCACAAGAATGGCTAAAGGAAAAAACAGGCAGTATGACCTTTGGTTGTAATGTGGAGCAGCATCTGGTGGAGTTATCAGATGACATGACCACTCTGGAAATGGCCTGGTAGCATATCTCCAACAACTGAACCATTTTTCTACTCTTAAAAACCACAATTCCAATTCTAGTTATGCCCCCAACAAACTGCATCTGTGGCAGAATAAATTGCTCTTCATCAGCTTTTCACTGCTTCCTCTCAGACTTACATGGGGAAATTATATTCCCTTTCTACACTAATTTTGCTGAGCTATGGAAATTTTGTGACTTCAGAGTGCACAGGGTGCACACAAAGGGTATATCCCCACTCCCTGACTTGCTTTCCACATGGGATTATTGGGCATGTGTGCAAAGGTTCGAAATCTGCCTCCATCATTGGGGCTAGACCACTTGTACTGTTTTCTGTAGTGAGAAGAGGATGAATCCATGAGATGCCAGTTCAAGTTAAAGGAGAGTAACATGGCTCTAACTCTCTGCTTTGTGCCAAAACCTGCCTCGGTCAACCAGACCATAGGTAACAAGTAGACATGAAAGCGTGAAGTAAATGTTTACTCTTAACATAAAACTCTGTTCTCTGTCCCTTTGTTATGCAACATTACTGTGACAATATCTGACCAAGACATACCCAAATTTGTACAAATATGTACAAAACTATTCATGAAACAATATTCTTCATGATTAAAATTGGAAGCAAGCCAACTCCCCATCAACAATAAATGGGTAATTAAATTGTGGTATGTCCTACCGGAGAATACTTTCCAGCAATGAAAATGAGCAGTTTCTACACCAAGTGCATGACTCTCAAAATCACAATGGTGAACAAATGAAACAAGGTAAATATGATACGTGGGGTATGAATCCACTTATGAAAAGTGTAAAGGTGGCTAGACAGATCCGTGGTTTCAAAAGGTAGGATGAGAAATGCCTAGAGGAGAGGGGTGAAGGCAAGAAGTGTGGGAGTCCCTCTGGGCTCTGCTATTACCTCTATCTCTTGATCTTAGTGCTGATTAAATCGGCACTGTTGTTTTGTAAAAATTAATCTATTTCTACACTTAATGATTTATGGTCTTTTCTGTGTGTATTTTGGATTTCAATAAAAGTGGAATGGCACTTTGTCAGCTAGTTGTAATCCTCAGAAAATCAAAACCTGAATGCCTATTGTCCTTAAGGAAATGGATAGACAAATTTCTCCTTTATGTACCCCCAAACTCAGTATGTACAATTTGAATTGTCAGAGAGTATAGCTACCTTAAAATGAAGTTTTTGTTAGCAAAAACAAACATATGGAACATGACTTTCATGTTTTATGTGATTCCCTTTAACCTGGACATGTTTGTGCTACCAAATTTAGAATTAAGGATAAACCACTTTTTTAAGTACATCAGGTATTTCTTGCAATCTGGATGCAATTGCAAAATAATTTTTTTGCATTATTAATTAAGAGGCTCAAAAATTTTTATGCAAATTGGGCCAACTCAACCTGTGGTTTTTCCCACTACAGAAGGGGTCTAGACAGGTGGTGACATTCAATCTAATGAAATGGATGCCCTGCTCTTCAGTTGAATATGGCCCTCACGACACCATGTAATACTAGAGAAACTTCTCAGGTGGCCTGGCCTGTGACTGGATGATGGGACACCACTGCCACCACCCATTTTGTGCGGCAGACCCTGGTCCCATGGATTCTCCTGAAAAACCTTCAGAGATTTTCAGGCCACTGGAGGTATCCTCCTAATTCCCTTAGCTCTGCCTCCAGAAATTCTAGCTTCTTTTCAAGCATGGAAAATCCATCCTAATTTCCCAAGTGTGAGGTTAGGGAAATCAGGTACAATTTTGTCTTCTTTATTGACAAAAATAATACAGGGTTTCTTCCAGTTAATAGGAAATATTTCCTTTAATGTGGTATTAACCGTTTTATTTCTGTGTGAGGTTTAATTCAATCTCATGTACAAAAAGTTTCAACTTCATTTTTAAATAAACTCTCTTTGACAATACTGCTTTTTTTCATTTACATTTCTAACTTTCTGTTAGTTTTCTGCACATGCAACATGTGTATGCGTGACTTGTTTGATGGGTATAAGCGAGGTAAATGTCATCTTTATTAAACAGACTTTAAAAACATATCTTTCAAAAAATTGATATAAAAATACCATATACAAATATGATTCAGATTGCTATATTCTAGACAACATATTCAAAATTGAACATGCATGTTATTTGAAAATCTCTATGATATGGATATCAATACTTATTTATTCAAAATTATGATAAACCATGTCTTATAGTTTCAGAAATGTATAAAAAAATTATCTTCCATTTTTTCCAGAGATGGTTAATGTTACTCTAATGATCTCACAAAATTGCAATGTTTCCATACAGTGAGTATGAAAGTTCGATGGTATAAGGAGCCAGAACTACGTCCTATGATTTGGGACTTAGAAAATTGCCCAGCATACATTTGGTACTGTGTAAATATTTATTAAATAAATGAATGAATAAGGCAGGAAAAACTCATTGTATTTCCATTTTATTTCATTAACAAGCTCAGGACAAATTAAGACTACTTAAATATTTCCATTTATCGATATCCACTATCTTAGTTTCAAAATTAAAACTTTGAGACTCAATAGTGTTTTTTGTCTCCTCATAAAATCTCTGAGGTAAAGGCTGTCTGATAGGAACTTGGGTTCCTCTAGAGAGAGAGGTTACATTCCTGTGATAATCACTATTGTCCACCCAACTCTGCTCTGCCTATAAATTGACAGACCAAATGGACCAGAAAGCTGATTATTCAGATACGAGATTCTCCCTGGTGAGCACCTTTTGCAAATAATAATAAAAATAGACCTATTTAACTACATATTCTTTTAACTAAACATTTGAAGTATAATATCATGCTGAAAAATGCACAAATCATAAGTAAACAACTGGATGAATTGCTACAAAATGTAATCAACGTTTTATCCCAATCCCAAGACAATCAATATCCTTTTTTCTGACATGGCAGATTAGTTGTGCCTAATTTAGAAGTGTATACAACTAGAAGCACCACATGTGGTCTTGCTATTTCATTCATTTTCATGTTTGTGAGATTCAAATATACAAATTCACGTAGAAGCTCTTTCTTCATTTCTGTAGTGTTTCATTGTGTGACTCTAACACAATTTACTCAGTAACAGGCAATTGTGTGTTTTATACTTTTTAATGATCACATTTCATCAAATATATGTGCACATTTCTGTGAGGCAAGAAGTGAAATTGCATGCTTAGCTTCAGTGGGAGAAATCAAATGGTTTCCCATATAATTATTCCAATTTACATCCTTCCTCCAAAGATGTTTCTAGTTTTTCCTCATCCTTGCTAAAGCTGGATATTTTGAGGCACTTTTATTTTAGACTATCTAATGAGTGTCCCCTGATTGCATTCAAATACAGTTCTTTAATGAAGTGCTTGCCCAAGTCCTTTACCTACTTACCCCTTGAGTCATTTCATGCATACACACTGCAAATATCTTCTCCCTGGCTTTTCTTTCTTGTAATGTGATGAGAAGAAATTCTTAAATCACTGCATTCCAACTTTTCCTGTCTTATTTAAGTAATATTTGTTGCTACTCAATGATGATATTATTTAATTTTTAAATTTCATGTTTAGATATAAACAGCTGAAATTTTGTATATAATGCAAGATGCAGGAAAACATTTTTAAATTTTTCAGCACCATTTATTAAAAGATTATCTTGCTTCATTGCACTGAAGGGTACCTTTGGCATCTATCAGGTGACTTCATTTTGTTAATATTTCTGGACTCTGTATTTCCTTCATTGAAATTTTGTCCATCTTGTGTCAATAGCACACAGTCTTAAATGCTGAAGTTCAATGATAAATCTTGGTATGAAGTAGTGTGAGACTTTTAGTTTGCCCTTTTTCAGCATTGTCTTCATTATTCTTGCCCCTTGGATTTATATATAACTTGTAAAGCAAGCACAACAACTTAAAAATTCTTTGGCATTTTAATGATTTTGTATCAAATTATAGATCAGTTTAGAAAGAATTGACATCATAAAATTGGAGTTATTGCAATAATTCACACATATATTGTAAGTTATCTTCCTGAGTGATGCCTTGTACATATTCCTGCACTAATAAGGTATATCTTTTAGGGTTTGCTTAAAGAAATTGAAACACTTCGTGTAGTTTAAGCATTTTTTAGGAAAGAATCAAGACCTTATGTAAAAGAAATGTTACCTCTCTTCTAAGCATCACTGACACATAAATGACTGCCCTTCAGAACTAGTAGGGGACCAGTGGTTTGCATGTTTTCTTCACTGAGGTCATATTACCTCCCATGGACACCTGAAGAGGCAAGGGAAATCCTGAGTCCAGAGAGGGGAGAGTTGCAAAGATCTCATACCTGTACTTATACTGAAGCAGTCTTCAGTATCCCAAATTGGGGTTTTGGCAACAGCGTAACTAACATACAAGTTGACTAAGTTGGATATCCCCCCAAAAGATTTAGTTACAAGGAAATTAATAAATAAGTAAACAGCAAAATTGCATAGTTCAATGGTAAAATCGCCTAGACCAAGATAAGAATACTGAATAACAAATTTCAAGGTGAAAGAAGAGGTGGCATTTAAACAACAAAGGAATGTATCAACAGCCATTCTACTGTATTCTATAACTTCTATCTAGGGGAAATAATTGTTTGCTCAAAAAAAAAAAACCCACCAAATAGGTAATTTAGCAGTTTTGTGTCTTCATTAATATCCCCAACTCATGAACCCATATATTCACAGAGAGACATTCATAGCTCCTAATCACACATTTCATCAAGATGAAAAGTAAAATAATAAATAACAAGAATTATTAAGAACAGGACAAAAATGAGCTTCCCATGCAAACTGGTCATAGATCTTAAACTAACAAAAACATAGTCAGTAGAGCATTCCAAATACAACAAAGTTTGTTTGTTAAAGGCATCTGCTTTGATTGTGGGAATCTTGACACAATAGCAAAGGATTCTCAGTTATGAGGGCTTCTTTCAGAAGGTTTAAAATGCAAATTAATGTAAACTATGAGGCTAACTCTTGCCTGTGGTTTACCACACCCACCAAGGGGGCGGGTATATAAAAGGCCCAGAGCAGATGTTAGCACACACACTGAGAACATCCATAACCTGCTCCTCAACTGAACCTTACATTCTCCACACCATGTGCTATTACAGCAACTACTATGGCGGCCTGGGCTGTGGCTACCATGGCCTGGGCTGTGGCTACGGTGGGTATGGACATTGCTGCTACCGCCCATCTTGCTGTGGCCGATACTGGTCCTATGGATTCTACTGAGAAACTTCTAGAGCCATTCAGTCTGCAGAACTCCTCCTGTGTTTTCCAATTATCCTTCCAGTATTCTTTTCATAAGTAATCTATTTCTCTTTCTGAACAATGACAATTTTATACAGACTACTTTGACTTTGGCAGACAACAAATTCAGCATCTTTCAACTTGATTGACCAAAGTCACATGCAATAACCTCACAGTTCATAAAAACTTTATGTTTGAAATTGTATTCCTTCTTCCTTCATTTTAGCTTAATAACTTTGATGTGAAAAAGTTTTTAAGTTGATGTTTCAATAAACTTTCTCATTCATTGCAAAATCTTTCATGTTTGTATTCAATCCTTTCTACCATGCATATGTGTATGGGTATATATGTTTTATTTAAGGACACGAGGTCGGGGAGAACAGGGACCTTTACAGATATGACAGACACATATTTAGAGAACCTAATGGTAAAATAATAATGCTATTTAAAATGGTTTTGCTCATGAGGTAAGGGATGAAACTGTTTAGTGGAAGTATGAAATGCAGGGCTCACATAGGTTTTGTCCCTCATTCAACCTTTTGATCACTCCAAAGAGCAAGTACATGTGGTTTACAGTGATTACTTTGTTTGGCAAAATGTCTCCAGTTAAAAATAGATTAATGAATAAAATTACTTTTTTGTACTTGCTAAAAATACTAATAAGTCATCAGTATCCATATATAAAACAGACTACTTGGAGGACGTTTTGCCTGTACCTAGACTTCACTCAATTCAACACTCAATTCAACATCCCTGTGTGGTTCATTTTTCCTCACCGACGCCTCTTGTTCCCTCTGCCTGACTGCATGCTAAACAATATGAAACATATAAACTGTTACATTTTTACCTGAAGAAAATCTTAAAGCAGAGTCTTGTCTATCTGCTGGTTTAGACACTCCATGAGTGGAATTTTCTATTTCCACAGAGCAGCTCTGTTCTCAACCAGAAGATGAGGAAGATGAAAAGTAGTGCTATGCCTTGTGTATGCACTCTACTATTGTCCAAAAACATCAGCAGCTACAGGAAAAAAGGTGACCCCAGGAAATGAGGCAGAACTGTGTTTAGAGGATCCTCAATCTTGGAATTGAGACATCAAAGAGATAAATCTTTAGTACCACATCTGATACTACACTTGATCTTAGCCAAAAGGCCAAGAAGCAATAGTAGTACCACATCTGAGACAGTCGCATTTTACAGGGCTGTGGTACACAGAAGTAGAAGTCAAATAGAGAGAGAAGGAGAATGAGAAGGAAAGGTGTGTGTGTGTGTGTGTGTGTGTGTGTGTGTGTGTGTGAGAGAGAGAGAGAGAAGGGGATAGAGAGAGAGATGTAGATGCAATGAAATGTTTACAATTGAATTTGAGTGAAGAGAACAGAAATTCTTTCTACAGATCTTACAATTTTTGTCTGAAATATTTCAACATAAATTACACCAAGAATTTCAAAACATAAGACAAAAAGTCTATTCATCAGTTCTGTCTAAAATGCTCCTATAAAATGTTTTCATGTGACTCATCACTCCAATCATCTACACTTGATCTGGTTAAATTCTTCTCATCCTTATATATTAAGGTTTTAAATCATGTATTACCTTTGAAAACAGCACTGTATGCATCACCGTTGGCTGTTTCCTGATGCTATGCTCTCTTCTGATGATGATTTGTTTCTTCCATGTCACTTCTTCCTAGTCCTCCTCTACAGTTGAGGAAAAAGAGCAAAAAACCTACCATGCCTCTTGGTTGTTGACTCAGTGTGTGTACTTAACAATCTTGTGCAAAAAGTCCCTGGCCACCCTCTCTACACACCAGCTCAACAAGGATTATGGCATTCTTCTTACACCACTAATTATAGTTTTTGTGGTTGTAACTTTTCCTCTGAAGTCACAACAACCCATTTTTTCACTGACTTAGATTTCCGCCAATCCCCACTCACACAAGGAACAATACGTAAATGGAAATTTCATCTTTAAAAAATGCCATTCAAGTAACTCAGATAAGAAAAAACAGAAATTCTTTCTACTGGTCTTATACCTTTTTGTTTGAAATATTTCAATATATCAGCCTGAAAAGTCTGAAAGAAAATCAATCTGTATTTTAAAACATTCATGCAAAGAAACCTCCAGGACCAGATAACTTCACTGGTGAATTATTTAAGGAAAGAATAAATACCAATTATACAAATGCTCTTCCACAGAATAGGAAAAAGGCAACACTAACAAAATCAAAACCTAATAAGAATATTGTAAGAAAGGAACTATTTCTTGTGAGTGTAGCTATAAAAATGTGAAACAATATACCACGAGCTACATTCCAAGATTGCAGAATTCTAGATGGGTTTAATATATGAAAATTTAGTGTAATTCATCATATTAACAAATAAGGATAGTCATATGACTATCTTAATAGATTCAGATAAAATATAAAATCCAATATTCATTCATGAACTTTTGAAATCTCAGCAAACTAGGACTACAAAAGAATTTCTTCAATTTGATAAATGGCATCTACATAAAATCAGTAACTAATATATCATGGTTAATGCTGAAATATAGAATAATTTCTCCCTGAGGTTTGAAACAAGACGAGGATAATCACTGCCACAACTTAATAAAAGTTTATACCACTTTGTTAGAACTCTGTACCAGAGTTCAATGAAAATGCAATAACATGTAAATAAAGAAGTATATAAATGAAGAAAAATTAGAAAGGAAAATGTAGACCTACTCATATTAGCAAATGGCATGATCATGTATCGTCATAACACATGGTTTAAGAATAGGGACACAGGCCAATGGAGAAAAAAGAGATTCTATAAACAGACTCAAATATGTAGAGTAACAAGATTTATACTGAGCTCCCATAGCAGTAGAGAAAATGAAAAGATTGACTTCACCATAAATAATTTTGGATTTATTTGATAACAATGTGTAAAAGAAAATCAATCTTGATACATACCTTGCCTGAAAATAAGATGTAAGGATGTCTTGGTTAATTAAAAATAGACAGTGATTTCTTAGACAAGATATAAAGATCACTAACTATAAAGGAAAATATTAATAAATTGGACTCGATCAAAATTAAAGATCTCCATTTTTAAGAGTGAAAAATCCAATGACAGGGAGAATATATTTACACGAGAGATGTAAAAAAGGATTTGTGCAAAAATTAAAATACCTATAAATCATTAGACAAAGACACAGTACACCATCAGTAGTGGCCAAAAAAACCTGAACAGGCATTTTAGAGCAGACAATAACAAAATTGACCAACTTCAGTAGAGAAAAAAATGCAAGTGTAACCATAACAAAAGAAGACCCCACACCATCAAAACGACTAAAATTAAGGAGACTGATAATACCAAGTAATTGCAAGAATGGGCAGCAACTGGAATTCATGAACATCACTGGTAGGTATGTAAACACACAACCCCTATGAAAACTGCCCACATCTAAAAAGGCTAAACACCCACATTCCCTCAAATCCAGCATTTCCAACCTGACAAAAGTGGTGACTTTTGTCCAATTCAGTTATCTTGTCCCTTCCACATATACATATATCTACATATGATATATCTAAATCCTTACATGGGCTTTCTAGAAATTAAAGTTATTTTTAGAAAATAAGCCAAAAAAACAAAACGTGGGGAAAGGACTGTATGCTCTATGTCATACCACGTCAGCGTCAGCACACATCATTTGAAGTAAGTAAGCATGAGGGAGCATGAGAAGCAAAAATGGGGTGGAGAAAAATCTAAAAGTACATAATTTCATCAAGGTTATTCTGACGCAAAAGCAAAATAGGCTTGGTAATGAGGGTCTTCACTTTGCTTAGTGGGTCAAAAGGTTGAAAAGGACTTCTAATGCCTCTTAATGGCTCTGAAATCTCATTCAAATATCTCATTGGTGGAATCTGATCCAGAATTTTTTCTGTGAGATATGTCGGGTAATGTGGGCCTGGGCATCCATGGGAGTGGGGAGGGGATAATGAACTGAAAACATCCCTTAAATTAATCACATTTTTAAAAGAGTAATTGCTTTTCAAAACAGAACAAAAATGTCTTATTAAACCATGTGATTTAATTAGGGGATGCGTGATACCATAGCAAAGCAAATCTTACGTCAGACGAACTCTCTTTTCTTAAGTAAACAAAAGAATCAGCAATTTTTTTCTACTAAAAATTATTCTAAATGATTAGCCCAGCAATGCCTGTGGTTTGCCCTATATGCCACTGACTGAGTATAAAAGGCTCTGAGCAGATGACGGCATTTAAACAGAATAATTTCCTGCTCCTCAACTGAACCTTCCACTCCTAACCCCATGTGCTACTAGAGTGACTCTTAGTATAGTCTAGGCTCTGGCTCGGGCTCTGGCGGGTATGGACACAGCTACTGCTGCCCATCTCACTGTGGAAGATACTAATCTTATGGGTTCTACTGAGAAACTTCTAGAGCTAGTCAGCCTATTGGTCTCATCCAGCTACCATTAGGGATTACCTTAGAATTTCAGGTTACCAGGAAAAACATATTTCAGATGTGACATGACATCCTTCTTGATCAAACTCATCCAGAAATATATATATATTTACAAAGCTTGGTTTGTGTTTCAACCAACTATTTCATATCGCATGCAATGTTTTTCTCATGATCGTTGCATTTTTGTGTATGTATAACAAATAGATGAGAGAGGGGAAATGGAGAAAGAGTTAGAGCAACAGAAATAGACACATGGCAATGATAGTGGTGAGAGAAAGAAAAAAAATAACTGCCTATGATACTCCCCTGAGTTTTAGATTTTGCCTAAAATAAAAACAAGCCTCTATCTAGGCTCAGTGTTAAAATTCGCAGTGATCAGAGCGAGAGCCCAACTGGTGGTCCACATACTATATATCTAAATATATCAAACTTATAGACTAAATATGAGCTGAAAGTTTCAACCAGCAAAATATCATATTGGAATATGTCCTAAATATTCAACCATGCTAAACTTCATAATGATTCTCAAAGCAAGGTTCTAACTTAAAATTTCAGACTCTTTGAGTTCTGCAATGAGAGTGTAGGTCTGTGGCTTACAAAATCTACTGCCTTTTTCTCTTTCCATGTCTGTCATTGCTAGTGAGAATGCAAAATGGTGCAGTCACTCCAGAAGAAAGTTTGGCAGTTTCTTATAAAACTAAACATACTCTTACCACATGATAGAGGAATCACAGCATTTGTCATTTACAAAAGGAGGTGAAAACTTATGCCCACATAAAATCCTGCACATGGATGTTTATAGCAGCTTTATTCATAATTGCCTCAATTCAAAAACATCTGGGATGCCCTTCACTAGGTGAATGGATAAATAAACTGCAGTACATCCAGAGAATGGGATTTTAACCAGTGTTAAAATGAAATAAGCTAGCAAGCCAGAAAAAATAAAAAAGACACAGGGGAATCTTAAAGGCATATTAGTAGTTAAAGAAAGCAATCTAAAAAGCTCTGTACTGTATGATTACACAACAACTATATGATATGATGGAAAAAGCAAAATTATGGAGACAGTCGATAGATCAGTGGTTGCTAGAGTTTGGGGGTCAGTTAAGAATGGATAGGTAGAGTGCCAAAATTTTGGAGGATGGTCAATCCACTCTCTATGGTACCCTAATGATGGACACATGTCATAATGCATTTGTCCTAATTCATAGAATGTACAATATCAAGAGTGAACTGTAATAAAAACTATGGATTTAGGGGATTTTGATGCATCAGTGTTTACTCATCATTTATAATAAATGGACTACTTCCATGAGGGATATCAATAATGGTTAAGACAATGCATGTATAGGGGCAAGCAGCATATGAGAAATCTCTATACTTTATCCTCAACTGAACTGTGAGCCTAAAAGTGCTCTAGGAAATTGTCTTAATGAAAAACTTAAAGATAAACAGGGGAAAAATATGATCTTTTAGCTTTTGTCTTTGTTGTCAACTCAACTTCATCATTTACTACAGTGTGTCTGTAGATACAACCTTTTTTCTTCCACATTTCATTGGTTTCTCCTTCATCAAAAACTTCTCAACCAAAAGGTGTCAGAAAGTCTACCATGACTGTGGCTACTTATTTTGTGCACCTCCTGATATTCTTGTCCAAGACTACTTTAGAAAAACTGTCCTTCTTACCTTCTCATTCCCATGCAGCAAGATTCAGCAAACTGGACCATGGTTTTCCCTCTTATACTGACATTGGGTAGTTTTAATATTTTTTGCACATATAATATTTTTTACTGACTCTAACTTCCCCTTAAACCAGTAAACTGGAACAATGAGAAAATGAAATCTTAGTTATTTTATGATTTGCAAAAAAATTGGGACATCTCATCCAAAATATATGTAGATAGGCAATAATGTGTTTTGTGAATTACAAAACAATGATGTTGATTAGAATCAACCAACTGACATAGCTAACTACCATTTTTTAAAGTGCAAATTCTAGTGGCGCCCGGGTGGCTCAGTCGGTTGAGCATCCAACTTCAGCTGAGGTCAGGATCTCACAGTTCATGGATTTGAGCCCTGCATCAGTCTCTGTGCTGACAGCTCAGAGCCTGGAGCCTGCTTTGGGTTCTGTGTCTCCCTCTCTTTCTGCCTCTCCCCCATTCATGCTGTCTCGCTCGCTCTCTCTCTCTCTCTCTCTCTCTCTCTCTCTCCCTCAGAAATAAAATAAACATTAAAAAATTTTAGTTGCAAATTTCTATTAATAATTGAGGAAAACTTCATTATGTATTTATAAAACACTGTGTATTTCCATGTTCCAGAGAGATCCTTTGTATGTTTCACTGTCATATAAGTCAGTTAAATCAGACACTATCATAGTTTTGAACTTGGGATGCAGAAACGTTTTGAAATGCCCTTGAACAATTGCCTCATTCTCATCCTACGAATAAGAAAATAATGTTACCAGAAGTCACATAATTCAATTCTCTAAAGCTCATCACATTGGAGGCCTCCAACAAAGATTTGTTGAATAGATAAATCAGTAATTAGTAATCCAATCAGAAGCATATGTGAAAGAAGTGTTATTGACATACTGACACACATAAACCTATCACCAAGTGTCAATTCCCAAAGATGATATAAACTGTATTTCTGGTGTGTTCGAGATGATGGGGGTGCAACATCAGTAGAGAGTGGGGCTCCAAAAGCTTGTCCTTCACATGACCTTCTTATGGCTACAAACAGAGCCACGATGCAGGAACATGCTGATGACTCTGAGGCACACCAAGAGACAAACCAGAGAAGGTCAGTATAAACAACTTCAAGATGGAAAAAACAAAGTTACTTCTTACTACATGTTAAAGCTGCTTTTATTAATTTATCTTCATGTTTATACATGACATAATCTTTGATCAATCTTGCACACACATTGTCTCATGTCTAGGCTTCTCTCCTTTGGAAATAGCATGGGCCTGTCTCTTCTCACCAGACATCTCTTCCTTCCCCCATCAGTGTCAGTAAAGAGCCTAGCAAATTTTAGACATAAACTTTCATATTTTTTTAAGTTTATTTATTTATTTTGAGAGAGTGAGAGAGATAAAGAGAGAGAGAGAGAGAGAGAGAGAGAGAGAGAGAGAGGACATGCACAAGTCGGGGAGAAACAGAGAATCCAGTGCTGACAGTGTAGAGCCTGGGGTGGGCCTCAGACTCATGAAACTTGGGATCATGACCTGAGCCAACACCAAGGGTCTGACACTCAACCAATTGAGCCACCCAGGCACCCCAACCGTTCATTTTAATGAAAACCTTTGTGCTCCTCTAGGTAAAGATTTGGTCTTTCCAAAAGGAAGAATTTCTCTGTGTACATGAAGCACCACCCATCCAAGGGGATGTTGAGCAAGATCAAGATCTGGCCCTTGTTTTACGTGGAACACTCTGTGAGGACAGGTCCTGCGGCAAGGGACTCATGGTAGGAGCCCACTAGCTAAACCAGGATTTTTGGTCTCAGTCCCCCACAGAATCTTCCCTAGGACAGTGAGGTTTTACACACTGTAACAGAAATTCAAGCACTCTTCTGTTTCACTCCATAAGAAATTCTATTTCCTATGAAGTAAACAAACCAACATATATTAAGAAAATCATATTTATATGTAAAGCCTAAATTTTATGTATAATAGCAAACTCATGCAAAGATAGGCAATGTCAAACTTCCCAATAGTTCACAATATTGAACATGAATTAAACAATGACTTTGTAACACTAGGGATATACATTCAGCCTGTCAATCACAAATAATAACTAGGATTTTCTTAAGGAAAAAAAATAGCTTTATTTTCTGCTAAGAAAAGAAAACAGGGAATTTATAGACTTGTGGCTGGAGGTAACATCCCCATTCTTGGTACCTACATCCCCTTTTATTCTTAACCAGATATGTGATTATGAAAATGATTAATAGCAAAGTCAAACCTTTTGAAAACAGGTTTCCATGTTTTGTGTCATCATATGAAATTAATCCTATACTTGGAAGTAATTAAGTTGAGAATTGAGAATGGCTTTTGGAAATAGGATATGAATTCTTTGTTAAAAAATGATACGATTGTGTGAGTCATTACATAATAACAAAGAAATCTTTGTTATGGGGGCCTCCTTGGCTTAAGATATCAGCACTGAATAGGTTCTAAAGAAAGTTAATTTAAAATATGAAGTTAACATACTCCCTTTGGTTTTCCCAGCCACATCTGAGGGTGTAGTAAAGGTCCACAGTGGCCTTCAGATTGAAAGGATCAGTTCCTGTCCTTCAAGTGGACCTGCCACTCACTCCTGGGTCCTCGTGTTACTCTGACAGCAACCTTCCTAGCCTGGGCTACAGCTATGGTGCCCTGGGATGTGGCTACAGATGTGGCTATGGTTTGTGTCTCCCCAAAACTCATGTGTTTAAATCATAACACCCAGGTGCCAGAGTCCAGCTCAAGCAGGTCCAGGGTTCCCTGAAGGATGGATGGTGTTGGCACGAGAGAAATGAGAGAGCCTCAGGTTTCTTTCTGATCACCAGGCAGGCATCTCTGCACTGACCTGAGAGTCAGCTTTATTGATGGGAAAAAAATGTATGGGGCCCAGCCCAGAAGTGGCATTTGCCTTAGAAAATGATTTCTGATGACAAATTTCTTTGGAATGTAAAAATTTCCCAGAACATAGATTGGTAGAAGAGTTGTGCATAATCTTTACCAATAGTGATTGATGTAGGTGATTTATCATATGGAGAAGGAAGGTATCTTCAGCATTCAAATACAAGACAATGTTTTTAGCATAGCAAAGGCAAAAGGTAGTTCTTTGTGAGCAGGGGTCAAATAGCCTGTTTTCTTGAGGGGAAGTAAAACAGGTTTCTCAGAAATGCAATATTTGCTCCAATAATCACTAAAGAAGAAATTCCTATAATAAGTTCCTTCACAAGGTGCAATCAACATATTTTAGAATAAGGGGACAGTCACTCCTGATACCAATTGGCAAGGTGCCTTGTGGGGGTCAGGGCTCAAAAAGTAACTGAGTGGGGGATAGACATTGGTCACCACCTGATGGCGGGAGACCATGCAAAACCTGCCTTAACCTCACAAGGAGTATTCTCAACTTAATAAGTTCAGAAACAGCTTTCAACACCCAGGGTGATGCTATTAGGAGGTGGGATTTCAAGAGGTGATTAGTGCCCTTATTAAAGAGATCCCAGAGAGTCCTTCACCACTTTCTTTCAAATGAGGACACAATGACAAAACAGCTGATTATAAACCAGGAAGCAGCTTTTTCATCAGACACTGAATCTGCCAACATCTTAATCTTGGACTTCACAGCCTTCAGAACTGTCAGAAATAAATGTTCTGTGTTTCAGCTCCCAGGCCATGGTACTTTGTGACAGTAGCCTGCACAGACTAAAGGAGAAGATAGGGATATGGCCTCTGCTACCCATCTTGCTGGAGCAGATACTGGTCCTGTGGATTAATAGTGGGGATCTTTCTGAGAAACTCAGTCTGAATTCCTTTTCCTTTGATTCACTGGTTCTGCTTTCAGGGTTTTTTATTTAGGTAAATCTATTATGACTCAGTGGCAAATATATGCTAGTGTATAAGTTAGATTTGGCATGTCTCAATCTCAATTGGCCACAATTACCTGGACTACCCCCTTGTTAAAGACGGTTTCCTTTATTATTGGTAATATTGTTATCTTTCTGTTAAAACCTTAAACAAACAGCTGTCATGTGAGAAAGTGTTATGTGTCTTTTTAAATCAATGTTCACATTGATGGTACTGCTTGTTGTCATTTGCATTAATGTGTCTCTATCACTTGTGTGTGTATTTATGTTGTGAGGTTGACGGTATGTGTATGAAGTCACTACAGTACCACTTGCTCTTTTTCATAAAGCCATTGTAAAATCTGTTCTTTTCTGGTTTCATGCGCATTCACAACTTCTGCTTCTCTCCACACTTTAGCAAGTTAAGCTTCACAGTCAGTAAAACTACTATTCTGTTTTCCCTCAAATGTTCCAAAAAGCCTCAGGCTATAGATTTTTTCGACCTTCCCAGAGCTGGGCAGTAGTAGTCAAGTTATGCCACTTGTGTGTATGTGGCTACTCCTCTTCAGTTACAAAACACATTTGATTCATGTGTATGTGGCTACTCCTCTTCAATTACAAAACACATTTGAGGGGCACCTGAGTGGCTCAGTAGGCTAAGCATGCAACTTAGGCTCAGGTCATGATCCCACGTTTATGGATTCGAGCCCCGCGTCTGGCTCTGTGCTGACGGCTCAGTGCCTGGAGCCTGCTTTGGAGTCTGTGTCTCCCTCTCTCTCTGCCCCTCCCCAGCTCATGCTCTGTCTCTCTCTCTTTCAAAACTATAAACAATTAAAAAATATTTTAAGGCAAAACATTTCAAGTCTATCCCTCACCTTTGTCTTGATTCAGGGTGCTGGTCCATCCTTCATGTCTATGAGATTCTGTAAGAATAGACCTACGGTTACCATTTTGGAAACCAGGTCTAAGCAAACTGCTTTCTCACTTTCATCAATGGCTAAATGTTGGCTTCCAACTTCTCTTTCAAAGACTTGACAATTATATATTTTCTCACTCATTTTGGCTTTCTCCCTAAATCTAGTACAGAAAGGCTTGAAATGCCAATTTCTCTGGGCTGCATTAGAAATATAGTTTTATAATCACACATATGTTTTTGATTAATTTTCATAGACCATCAAAGCACATTGGGAATTGAAAACACATATCCAATTTGAAAGTGACAATTCAGCAATGTCTATTAAACTAGAAAATTGTTTGCCTTGAACTATGCAAATTTTTTTGAAAAAAACACGCTTCAGCATTTTCAATAAGAAAAGTTAAATTATCTCCTTAATTATTCTTTTGAGATTATAAGGACATTTGATCCTTGTCCTTGAACAATCAAATGTCCTTGCAATATTTCCACAAGCCCATGCAAAGAGACGAACTAATTCCTTGAAAGATACAAATTACC
Source organism: Suricata suricatta (assembly GCF_006229205.1). Lineage (NCBI taxonomy): Eukaryota > Metazoa > Chordata > Mammalia > Carnivora > Herpestidae > Suricata > Suricata suricatta. The sequence goes on along the minus strand of NC_043704.1, from coordinate 15,618,306 downwards.
AAAACCCACACAAAGACAAGTAGATAACTTTAGCAGTCCAATATATATTAAAGAAATTGAGTTAACAATTACTAATTTTTCATAAAAGAAAGCACTATACCCAAATGTTTTACTAGTAAGTCCTAAAACTTTTAGGAAAGAAATGAAACCAATTGTCCCCAACATATTCCAAAAAATGTAAGCAGAGGAAATACTTCCTAACTCATTCTAAAATGCCAGCATTATTTTTAATATAATTTATTGTCAAATCAGCTTACATACAACACCCAGTGCTCATCCAGTAAGTACCTTCCTCAATGCCCATCATCCACTTTCCCCTTTCCAACCCGCACCAACCCTCAGTTTGTTCTCTTTATTTAAGTGTTCCTTATGGTTTGCCTCCCTCCCTTTCTGTAACTATTTTTTTCCCTTCTGTTCCCACATGGCCTTCGGTTAAGTTTCTCAAGATCCACATATGAGTGAAAACATAGATATCTGTCTTTCTCTGACTGACTTATTTCACTTAGCATAACACCCTCCAGTTTCATCCACGTTGCAGCAAATGGCATGATTTTATTCTTTCTCATTGCCATGTAGCATTCCATTGTATATATAAATCACATTTTCTTTATCCATTCATCAGTTGATGAACATTTAGGCTCTTTCCATAATTTGGCTATTGTTGAAGCCAGGACTATCTTAATATCTAAATCAGATAAAGATATTTTAAGGAAGAGGAATTAAAAAACAATTTCTTTCATGAGCATAGATGCAAAAATCTTTCCAAAAATTTAGCAAGTCAAATACAACAATGTGTGGAAAAAGGCTATGCATTATAAATTCTAAGTATATAACATTCTGGAAAAGACAACTATACATATGGTAAATAGATCAGTGGTTTCCAAGGGTTCATGTGGAAAGGAAGGAAGAGAAAGGGCAAATCACAGGGGATTCTCTTAGGGAATGAAACGAATGTATATGATATTGCATCGGCAAATACATAATACTGAGCATTTATGTTCACAGCACAAACAGTGAATCTCAACTTATGCAAATTTTTAAAAAGCTTTTTAGAAGAACAGGGGATTCCAGCATGGGATACAGAATATTACAAAATCACCTAGCAGTATTATAAATACATGAAACATTCTCACTAAAGGGTGTAAGGAAAGTTGTTGCTGACCTAAGTAACCTTGGAAATAAGTATGTAAGTATGTAAGACCAAAGGCAAAAGAAACTAAACTTTACCTAATTAATCAATTCCATCTAAGCCAGTTCATAGACCTGGAGCACCTTGAATAAATGGAAGACAGGTCTTTGAGGAAAGTCCCTGCTACATTGCCAAAAAATCATACTGTAGGTCTTCTTTTCAGCCTTCCTCAAAAGGACCCATTACAATTTACTAGTGACAGTAATAATTGACTAATGGCAAGTGACAATTTTAGTGACAGTGCATTTGGGGATGGGAAAAGTACAAGAGTTTTCAGGGATTATCCAACTCTGGCTCTAAACTGACACTAACTCTTTAGAGCACCCAAATACCATTGTAGTTCAGTCACATGATTAATGAAGTTTGGCTTACAGATCTGTCTCATAATGGGCTCCATGAATCCATGAATCCTCTCTGTGAGTATGCATTGTTCACAAAGATATATTTATAACTGGCAGAATCTGCACATTGAGTCCCTGGAGTGAGGTCTATTATAGTAAAAAATAAAAAAAGAAAAAGAAAAACCACTAGTGCTTCCTCTTCCTACTGAAATAGTAGATCAAAAACAATAGTTTATTTCTGGAAAGATTTAGTGTATTAATGCTACTTGTAATCATTTCCCAAGGCTGATGTAACACAGCACCATACATTCAGTAACCTAAAGCAACAGAAATCTATCCTTTCATAGTTATGGAGACCAAAATTTCAAAATCAAAGTATTGGTGGGGCCATGCTCTTTCTGAAGACTCTAGAGGAGAATCTTTTCTTGCCTCCTACCTAGTTTCTGATGGTTGTTGGCAATCCTTGGTTTTTCTTATCTTGACATATCACATCACTTACCATATCATTTCAATTATTGCCTCCATTATTACATTATATCACGCCTTGTGTCTCTGTGTTTTCACATGGCCTTCTTATAAGAACATCAGTGATCGAATTTACATCTACTCTAATTTAATATGACCTCATCTTAGCTACAAAGACTCTATTTCCAAATAAGGTCACATTTACAATTACTAGGGATTGTTAGGATTAAAACATAATCTGGAGAAAGACACAATTCCAACTACGACACTATCATTATCATTAAAGTTTTGAAAGTTTCAGCAGTCATGATTTCACATCCTTATTCCATTTGCCTCTGCAAAATGTAGATGGATTCAGAAGAATGAAAATGAGTAATCATACACTTGATCCAGTAGTGACTTCAAATGCAAGTTTTACTTCAGAAATCATTTCTTTGCTGAAGCAAATACTCACATCCCTTAGAAGATGGCTTGTACTTTTTGTGATCTGGCAGAGGCTTTTACTCTATCCCCGTAAATAAAGAACATGAGAATCAGTTTGCTTTCAGCAGGCAAGACCAGTAATGCTCTCAAACTGCCCCACTGCAGAAGCATGCTAATTCTTCAGCACTCAGGTACAAATTAGTGCAGAGACTTTGACTCTTCATTCCAAAGGACATCACATTAGTCCACCATATTAATAAAATGATGGTGATTAGATCCAGTAAACAAGAACTAGCAACTATTTCGAACTTCTTGATAAGACCCATGAGTGACAGAGGATGGGAAATAAATCCTACTAAAATTCAGGGACCTGTCACCTCAGTGACATTTCTGGGGGTCCAGTGATCTTGATGAAGAACAACTTGTTATATTGAGACTAAGCAAGAAACACAAAACTCAGTGGTGTCTTTTGATTCTCAAGGCAACATAGTCCTCATTGCACATGTTACCTGTTATCCATTAGGAAAGTAATAAAATAGTTGCCCATTTTGAGTAACTTAAGAGTGAGGGTAAAGTCCAAAATGGTGATATGCTGTTGTATATACTTCTCTGCTAGTTGGTCGTCATGGAGTAACAGATTCAACGATGTTTAAAGTGTCTATGGAAGATGAAAGTCCAACTCTTCCATCATCAAGTGAAAGTAATATATATGAGATTGGGCTTGAAGATGTCCAGAAAGCACAAATATAGAAGCCAGTGGATCAGATTCAATGGCTTTCACCCTGCTGAGTTGTCTCTCAACACCTATCTATTGGATTTATGCCATTTTCCAAGTTGAAGAAAGAAAAAATTAGTTCTGGCTTACAAATGGCTCTGCCAATCTAGTGACATCACCTAATATAAGTGGATGGTTGCAGTACAATAGCCCGAATCAGACATGGCCCTAGAGGATAGCAGGTGAAAGAAAATTCTCATTGGTTTTCAATCATAATACCCAAATCAATCAATCTCTCAAAAATCAAGTCTACATACAGATGTATGATACATACAGAGCGAATGTGGCTAAAGAAAAAAATTAATAGTAATGACCTCTGTCAAATTAAACCTCAAAAAGATCTACTCTATGTTCCTACGACCTTGGAGTCAATGAGATTATCAGAGTCTTTCCTGTCTGCAAAGAACTGTGTACACTCTGGTGCAGGTATGCGATAATTGAACTATACAACTTTTTGAAGGAACAGAGGAGGGAAAACTATATAAGCAACCAAGTGGTATTATTTTTGAGAGAACTCAGCAATACAAAAACCACAAAGTAAAATGTGATTGGAGTGGTGGTAGTTTGTACAGAAAATATAATATTTGCTCCTAAGATTTATATAGATAATATCCCAGCTGTGCTGATTAAATCTGCATATAAGATGAAGGGTATTATTAGCAAAATCATCAGAGGAAAAAGGCATTTGCCTTCTCCTAGTGATGTCACGCAACATGGTTACAAAGGTTAAATTCAGCACCAGCGTGAGCAAGGTCATTGAATTCAACATTTTTTTCATTTAAAGCTTATCAACTATTTGGGAAGATCTTACCATACTAAGAAACCTCAACTTTAATGCATATGTGGGGTCTTTTTCATTTAAAGAAACATGATTTATAAGGTTTTAAAATACAAGTTGGTCTATATGAGGATGTCAGGAGTGCCCGTGGTTTGCCACACCCACTTTGAGGCTGCATAAAAATGCTCTTTGTATTTAATGTTTCTGCTTGCAACAATTTACTCCTTTCTCTTAGGCTAACAACTTAAATTCTGACAATATACTACTGCAGCAACTACGATTGAGACCTGGGCTGTGCATATGGTTATGCCTGTGGCTTTGGTGTCTTTCAAATTTTGATCTGTGGCTGTGATAAGTGTGGATTTGGCTGCTGACACCAAACTGTTACTTGTCCCTGGGCATCAACTGAATAACAACATCTGCTATTGAATCCATTCTCTTGTGCGATAGCAATTCCATTCCGCGTCATCTTTCTATTGCACCTGTTATACTCAATTTGAATTCTTCATAATCCAGTCCAGTCCTGGGCAACCAGCATAGATTATTAAATTCACAATACACCCAGCTCCCTGTTCTGGAATAACTACATTTTCTCCTTCAACCTGCTGGGTTTTTCATGATTATATACCAGGTAAATTACGATTTGGCATATTGTACGACTAGGAAACTCTAGGTTCATTCATTTCATTAAACTTACTCTGGCCTGGCCAGCATTGTTATTTACTCATTGTTGTTTTTTAATTTATTACTTATTCACTTGTTCAATAAATATTTGTTAAGTAATCGATGTATATGTGTCCCTGTAAGGACTTAGTGTTACACATGTGAAAAGATGTGCTAAGTTAGAAAAAAAGTATATAAACAGATGGGGATTCTACGACATGATAGATGATATAATGGTCAAGTGGAAATACAGAGGAGAAGTCTCATGTCTGCATCCAAAAAAAGAGAAATACTGGAGGAAAGGGAGGGATCAAATAAGTCTTCATTAAAGGTTACATTTCAGTTAATTCCTGATGGAGGAGTGCTGCCTGAAGCAGGCAAAGTGCATGCTAACAGAATGTGCACAGACATAGAAAAAGTATGGAATCACAGAGCTATAAACTGATGTTATCCCCAGAGAGTAACGGAACAAAATCAAGTGGCAAGGAAATAGGTCCTGGGCAGTTAAGGGAAAGCAGAGGCCATATATATCTTGTTTTAAGTACACTAAATACTGTGGTATTTTCCCTTAGAAACTTACATTTTTTTAAATGTTTATTTATTTTTGAGAGAAAAGACACAGAAAATGAGAAGGGGTGGGGCAAAGAAAGAGGAAGACACAGAATTCAAAGCAGACCCCAGGCTCTGAGCTGTCAGCACAGAGCCTGACGTGGGGCTCGAACTCACAAGCCATGAGATCATGACCTGAGCTGAAGTTGGACACTCAACTGATTGAGCCACCCAGGTGCCCTGAAACTAACATGATATAAAAGTCATTCTGGGATCTAATTGAAAGAAAGTTGGTTGAGGAGTATTACCCCAAGACCATTCAAGAGGCTACTCAAGCAGGTCCTCATTCACAAGATCTTAATGTAAGGAAGCAGCAGCTAAGATACTAAATAGGACCTAATGAGACATTGAAGAGATTTTAAAGGTTTGATTTATATGGTGTGAAAGTGAAGGGTAATAAGGAATAATAAGGAGCACACAATGAGCTCTACATTGGACTTCCAGCAGTTGATGGATCGTGAAGCTACCAGCAGCTGCTCTGGGGGCTGGGGGAACTTGAGGGACCATCAGGGTGACCACCCAAAAGCTCAGCTGAGATGAATGTTTGTGTTAACCACGGGAGGCCCAAGGGAAACTACTTAAGAGCAGTTTGTTGTAAAAATCTGGAACTTAAGGGAGAAGTGAGTTCGAGATTTCAAAGGAGTTTGATAAAGAGGTAGTAATTATCCCAATAATCAGAAGTGAGCAGAAGAAAAGAATCATAATACAGGTAAGCAGCAGGCAAAGGTAAAAAGTGAGTCAGGAAGGAGTTGCATGGGGAGAATCAAGGACACACACCCCTTTCTAGGAGGGAATTGTTAGCCACCACATTTTTCATCTGAACATTCATATTTTCACCAAGAATTTCTAAAGTAGTGATGTAAACTTGCACTGACTAGACTCCGGTGATTTTTTTTTCATTTTTTTTAATGTTTATTCATTTTAGAGAAACAGAGAGAGACACAGTTTGAGTAGGGATGGGACAGAGAGAGACACACACACAGAATCTGAAGCAAGCTCCAGCGCAAAGCCCAATGCCAGGCTCAAACTCACAATCCATGAGATCATGACCTGAGCTGAAGTCAGATACTTAACCAACTGAACCAGCCCGGCATCCATAGATGCTGGTAATTAAACAGTCAGCGAGATGAGCATATTATCTCTGTCCTCATGGAAATTATAATTAACAGGAGATAATACCATATCATAAAGGGAATTACAATAAAATAACAGAGGTTTTGGTGATCACTTAGAGAAGAGTCTCTCCAGTCCTGCATGATTGAGAATGGCCCCCAAACTCCATCCCTAGGGTTACCAAAGAAACAGACATGCTAAATATGATTCCCATGTTCTGTTTAAGGTTGATGGGTCCAAATATGGCCACTCATACAAGCTGAACCAGAAAATTCCCTGGATATGTGAACAGGGGCTAATTTTTTTTTCCTACTTGATGCGACTCTAAGGACTGATACTTGGGATCTGTTAACAACTATGTGTCCCCATTTATAGTTCATTATAAGCTACCTACTTAAGTAATCTGTTGACTGATACCTTACATCTTCTACTCAGAGACAGTTCATGGAACATCCTGTTTAACTTTTGTAGGCTGGCATCTCAGAAGGTGATATATTGTCATGTCGCAAGAGGTTCATCATCCCAACAAAACTGGGTGACTGATCACCACCATCACTCTCTAAATGTACACATTGAGGTATATTATTTCATTACTTGCTTATTTACCTCAACGTTACAGAAGTAACAACATTACAATGTTGCAGCAAATCCTGATTTGCTCTGCTTTGCCTGGAAATGCATAAAGAAGTCATTACAATAGAGACATCATGTAGAATCTATAGTTCATGAGAGTAAATTGTAACTGGAAGCTTAAAATTTTCTGATAGTATGAGGGAACCTGGGTGGATCATTCGGTTAAGCATCTGACTTCAGCTCAGGTCTTGATCTCAGGGTTCATGAGTTCGGGCCCTGCCTCAGCAGACTCTCTTCCATCAGCACAGAGCCCACTTACGATCCTTGGTCTCTCTCTCTCTCTCTCTCTCTCTCTCTCTCTCTCTCTGCCCCTCTGCTGCTCTCTGTCTCTATCTCTTTCTCTAAAAAATAAATATTTAAAAATATTTTTTCTGGTAATTTGAAAATCTAGCACCATCAGGTGCCAGAGGGGACATTTTAGCCAACGTGGTGATAGTAATGACAAATTGGAAACAGTCTGTGAAGGAAATTACAGTAACATATGAAAGCATGGAACAAAATTTCTGATTTGATGGCTGAAGGCAGTGGCAAACGTTAGGCTTTAACTAGATTAAAAAGAAACGTAGTGATGACCAGAACATTGAATTTCTTCTCATCCCTTTAAAGAGCTTTAAAAAAATAAATACTTGTTGAAGTAAATTTTGTTTAGTTCCTGAATAGAAATGTTTTATTCCAATTCCCTGTAAGGGCCAAGGAGACTACAAAAATGGTCAGCAGCTCTTTTGGATCAGCAGGTCCAAAAAGAACAGCTAATAACTTAGGTAAAACACTGAGTAAAGTATTTACCTATACATATACTTACATAGATATGTGTGTGTGTGTGTGTGTGTGTGTGCACAGTGTATTTTATATGTATATATTCAGAGAGAAAAAGAGAGGAAGAAAGAGGGAGAAATTGATATGCTGAATAATTTAGCATTTGGTTATCTGGCAGGGAGAGCAGTAGGCAGCTGACTTGGGCTTTGTGTCTTGTGTCTTGTGTCTCGTGTTGGGTGGGTGGATGGGATTAAGGGAAGGTTGGAGGCTAACCAAAAGGTGAGAAATACAGAAAAGATATAAATCATATTGGAAAAAAAAATCCTAGAATGAAGAATGTGTCATTTATATACTTACATTTATGTGTATGATATATAATAGAGATTATATCTGTTGACTTCTAGCATATCCATAATACATATCAGGATAAAAAGCCATGGCCCCAATATGTATGGTTCATTTGAAACCACAAACTCTAAACCCCATGTATGCATAACTATGAGTAAAGTCAAAATTGCATAAGTTCATATGAAGGAGGAGAATATAATGGAAGGTCACCTGAAGGGGACAGTATGTGTGGGCAGTGAAATGGTAGATAATTAACTTGACCATTATATGCCTACTCATATTGCTTCACTTATTATTATAAGCATATATTATCTTGTGAGTAAAGATAACATCAAATAAAGAAAACATTTAAAAACCGAAAGCACACTTAAGGTAATAGAAGACCGAATCGTGGACCCATAGAATTGGAAGAAACTTTAGAGATCATGGCTTTATTTAACTTTTGCTTGGTTTGCAACTTATTTTTCAGTGTCTGCTACAGATGATTTTAACATTTATTTATACAGTGTTGGCATGCTATCTTTAATTAATTTATTGATATTTGGTCTACCTTGTTTACACATCAAGAAGAGAAAGGGCTATTTGTTTACAACAGACCTCTAAGCTCTAAGAGGTTCTTAGTGTATAATAATCTCACCACCCAAACAAATGAGGTATGCAGGACGTAATGACAATGCAAGCATAAATTTTTAACAAATCTACTAGATTTTAATTTCATGAGACATTTCTTGCATTTATTAGCACCTAATTCTACCTGTGCCACAATGGCAGATAATGAGGCTCAGGATTGTTTTAGGAGACATAACACAATATCTTGAATTTATATGCAGGTCCCCAGAAACAAAGCAATGCTGCATAAAGCCCCCCCCCCCGAGGAGCTGCTCACTGTTATTAGTCAGGTGAGATGACAGTTTTATTTACTGACTAAAACAGTTCCACATTCTGGAGCCCTAATGGCCAGCTACGTGCTTTATTAGCTTTGTCTATAAACTCTAACAGAGACAAAAGGAGGACTACAGAACAAACTCTGGACAGCCTTCCATCATATTCCTTGGGCAGGTGGACTAGGTTTCTGAGTGCATGTGAGGTGCTTTGACTCAAAGGTCTTTACAGATGACTCTTGGTGGAATATCTTCACAATAGAAAATTGTTAGAGAACTACCTAATGAGACTCTAGCTGCTATAATAAGTAGTAATCAGCTTACTCAATGAAACTTACTAGATGAACATAGGGGAAGAGAAGGAAAAATAAGATAAACCAGAGAGGGAGGCGAACCATAAGAGACCCTTAAATACAGAGAAAAAAAACCATGGGTTGCTGGAGGCGAGAGGTAGGTAGGAGGTTGGGTTAAATGTGTGACCAGAGTTAAGGAGGGCACATTCGGGATGAGTACTGTGTGTCATATATAAGAGATGAATCACTAGGCTCTAGTCCTGGAGCCAAGACTACACTGCACTGCGTGTTAACTAACTTGAATTTCATTTTTTAAGTGAAACGAAAAAGCATTCCAGACATAAAGTATCATAATATTCCTTACAGTATGAGAGAATTAAGCATGCATTCATTTGGAGGCACTAGTGTACATTGAATGGGATTTATGTGCATGGTCTCAGTACTTGCATGGTCTGTGTGCATTGTGTGTGGTCTTTGTGTCTACAGTTATTCTCACTGATGTGTGTTGCTTTGTTCTCTTGCCATGTTTGGTTTGTATACTACAGGTGGCATAAATAAAAAATATTTCTGTATTTAATTTTTTTCCTTAAGAAATAAAAAAGACATGGATAAGTCCCTGTGAAGTCAACCATAAAATCATCAAAAAGAAATATATACTGAATCCTACAAGATCCTCATTGCCATGGAGAAAAACGCAATATATTGGATGTAGGCACTGGTTTCCAGTGACATATGACCCCTTTGAACAGACAACTTTAACACAAAATAGAAAATGCACTTCAAAATGGTATATAGCATAGCATAAAGGTAAGTGTGAAATGTGGTCTGTTATAGACCATAAATGCCACAGGTATCCAGGACTGTAGTGAACTCTAGTGAGGAGTATGATTCTTCTTAGAAAGTATGGGGGTGAGGGGGATGTGGAACCAGGAACGGAATTGGAGGAATGAGAATTATTTAAATAGATGTCAAGGGGTCAAGAACAACTGGGCAGTACATATCCACTTAATACACTGCATCACCTATGACACATTCTTGCCAAATTATTAACTATGGATCAAGCTAAGACCTAATATCTAATGTACAGTTTATACAAAATACAGCATTTAGAGAAAAAGTTAATATCACGAGTAAACAGATAAATAATATTGTAAGGTACTCTATAGGGCAACTGATCAGATTTCTTCAAGTCAATAGTATCAAATAGTGATTCTGAATTCAAAGAGAATTAAAACACATAGCAAGTAAATCCATTGTGTGGAACTTATTTGAATCCTGATTTAAAAAAGAAAAACTGAAACATCCATTCTAAACAATAAGGAAAATATGACTACTGTATTAGTTGATAACAAGGAAATTATTAATATTTTCCAATGTGATACTGTTAATCTGATAAAGTAAGAAAATACTGTCAGTATTTAGAAGTTCATATGGAAATGTTTTGTGTTATGCAGTATCATAATGTCTGTGATTGATTTTTAAATATTTCAACAAAGATGATTCAAATATATCAAAATGACAATGATTGTTAAAGTTAGGTAATGAATGAAAAAGTTCATATTCTTCTGTTTTCTTGCTGATTACATGTCTTATAATGAAAAGTTCATAAAACATAGTAAGAAGAGAGCAGAGTCATCAGTAAGACAAAATGAAATTAGAAACATCTCAAGGGTGAGACTTTTCCATGCACGTTTTAAGGACCACAGAAGTTTTACTGAAAGTGAAGATTTGAGAAGAAGAATTAATAAAAGGTAAACTTGGAAAAATAGACGGGAGTGTTGTAATTGAAGGCATTAGTTATTGGCTATTATAATGCCCAAAAAACGATAGAAAAAAAACTAGATGAAATTTTTGAGCAAAACAATGTTAAAAGCAGTAAGATTTTTTTTATTTGTTTGATTGGAATCTCTTGAGAAGATTAAATAAGTTATGAGTTTGTGAAATCCATCGTGGAATAAAGAAACACAAAGTAGGAGAATAATTAAGGGATTGCTCTGAGAGCCCAAAAGGTTTTGTTGCAGCAGAAGCTATGAGAATATGAATCACAAGAAGAATGTAAATACATAGAAGATAAGACACCTCAGATGTGAGAGTGTGGGAATGGCAAATAAAAAATGGCCATAAATTATTTTAAGATTTCAAGCCATCAGCCATATGAGAAGAAAAGGGGATGCAGTCAATTGTTTGCGGCAAGGTCTGGCGCCATAATAATGAATCTGATGTTAGGCAGTGGAAAGTGACTATCTTGCCAAACTAGGACTGACTATCAGATTTTGGCTTTCAAAAATTCTGAGAAGCAGTTTATTCCCCTTCAAACTAATTTGAACTTTATGTCAAAAAGTTCAGACTAATTAAACTTTACGTCAACAAGCAGAATTCAATTCTCTTATAGTCTACCCCCTTTAAATCATCTAGATAAAATTGCAAAATATATAATCAACCATAAAAAGTAATTTTAATTTGCATATGATTGGCCCCAAACATAATAAATCCCTTCTTGGGCCATCATAAATTATTGCTCCTGGGCTTTCAAGTGTATGTGAATATTCTGTTATTGTCTCCTTTGGATATTATAAGATTGTACTTACTTGATTAATTCATCCACTTTCTTCAATATATTTTTGCTGGTTATTCACAACGCTTAACCCAGCACTAAGATATAGATCAGAAAGATGAACAGAACATGATCTTACCTTCACCCATCAGAGATAGATATATAAACCCATGATTGCAAATGTGTGTTTTAGGTGGTAAAAGAGGGATGGACACAGTGGGGACCAATTTAAAAAGCGATCAATTTATCTTGAAATGTTATGATAGGCTTCACAGGGACCTGGCTCTTGGAAGATTACTAACGTGTCACCTGGCCTGTAAAAGCATTAAGAATATTCTAGCCCATTAGCTTTCACTGTGTTTGTGTTTGTAGCACATTTGACAACTCAGTCCATCTAATAGACATGACTAGAGCAAGAGACTTCCTCAGTTAAGGTACTTGTTAATAAATGTTTTTTGTAAATTAAAATCTGTCACCTATATGTGAAGAATATATAGTGAATAGTGTTCTGGGACACATTTGTTGAAAACTCATCCCACCAGTAAAGACAAGTGGGTTATCAGAACATTGGGGGAATAAAGCAAAGAATTTCAGAGAAATCTATAGGAAAAACAGTTAATCCAAATTACCCTGTGAAGTAACGAATGTCTTCACAGAAGAAGTAACCAGTCAAATGATGTATACCTGTGGATGCAGGTGCCTGGACAAAGAAACAAAGAGAGGCATTTGAGCCGAAGAGAAAAGCCCGCTGAAAATATGAAACAGAATGCTATGAATTAAATGTTTTTATCCTCCAAAAATTTATTTATTGAAATCCAAACCCCCAAAGTGATGGTGGGGCCTCTGGAAGGTGATTAGGTCATGAGGATAGAGCCCCTCATGAATCGCAGTAGTGCTCTTGTAAAAGAGAACCCAGAAAGCTCTTAACCTTCTGCCACATGAAGACAGAGCAAGAAGGTGGCTGTGAACCAGAAAAAGGCTCTCAGCTGGCACCAAATCTGCTGGAGCCTTGGTCTTGGACTTTCCAGCCTCCAGAACTGTGAGAAGTAAATATTGTTTAAGCACTCAGTGTTTGGTATATTTGTTATAGCAGCCCAAATGGACTCAGACGTAACTGGAACCAAAAAGGGGGGGGGGGCTGCTGTAAAAAATACCTAAAAATATGGAACTGGGTGGTGGGTAGAGGCTGGGAGAGTTTTGAGGTGCTTGCTAAAAAAAAAAAAAAAGCCTGTGTTGCTATGAATGGACCATTAAAGGCAATTCTGATGAAAACCAAGAAAGGAAAATGGAGAGTTGTAGAGAAAGCCTCTGTCGTCTTAGATAATATTCAAGCAGTCATGAACAAAATGTCGGTAGTCATATGGGTGGTAAAGGATATTTCAAAGAGGTCTCAGTCAAAAATGAGGATTATATTATTAGAAACTGGAGCCAACTTATACACAGCAATGAACTTGGTTGAATTGTGCTTGTGTTCCAGTGTTCTGTGGAAGGTAAAACTTGCAAGCAATGAAATAGGCTACGTGGCTGAAGAGATTTCTAAGCAAACTGTAGAAGGAGTGGCTTCGTTGCTCCAGACTGCTTACAGTTAGTTAAATGCAAGAAAAGAGACATGACCTAAAAGACAGAACTATTAAGTGAAAAGGAAGCAGAACTAAAGATTTGGAAAAGCCCCAGTATATCCATGTCACAAAAAGTGAGAATACTAAGATGTGGCCAAGCATCTATTTGATAAGGAGATTAGTGTGGATCATCCTCAAAACAGAAGCCAGATGCTACCTTTTTAGACAATGGAAAGACTCATTGTCTAAAGACAATTCAGAGACCATCAGGACTACCAGTCCTGTCACAGATCCTCAGTGTGAGGGCCTCAGGGAGAATGGCAGAGCTAATTCCTCCCAGTTTAGGCAAGCCAGGATGCCCCCCCTCAGTGTATCAGGAGAGAGGTCCCTGCAGAGAGCTGCAGTGGGGGGCTGTGCCAGGTGGAGCCATGGGGCCAGGACCACCCAGAGCCACAGAACAGTAACACCTGGCTGGGAGGCCTTCCACAATGAGATTAATCCTGAGGGGAGAGCACAGAGCCGAAGAAGATTGTTCTCAAAACTTAAGGTTTAGTGTTGTTGGCTCTCCGAGGTTTTGGCACCTGTTACTGCTTTCTTCTCTCCTATTTTCCCCTATTGGAATGGGAATGTCTATCTTTATGTCTGTCCCATCACTGTATTTTGGAAGCATGTAATTTGTTTGATTTCATAGATTTTGCAGCTGAAGAGGAATTTGCTCCAGGATGAATCATACCTTGCATATTACTCATGCCTCACTTAGATAATATTTAGATAAGACTTTGAATTTTTTTAAGTTTATTTGTATTTATGTTGAGAGAGAGAGAGAGAGAGAGAGAGAGAGAGAGAGTGTGTGTGTGTGTGTATCTGTGTGTGTCTGTGTGTGTCTGTGTGAGTGGGAGAGGAAGGCAGAGAGAGAGGGAGAGAGAGAATCCCAGGCCGGCTTTGCACTGTCAGTGCAGAGCCTGACATGGAGCTCCATCTCATAACTGTGAGCTCACAATCTGAGCCAAAATCAAGAGTCAGAAACTTAACGAAATGAGCCACCCAGAAGCCCCAAGACTTTGGATTTTAGACTTTAGGTGCTAGGAGGAGTGAAGGCCAATGTTTACATTTTTTTCATAATATTTTATTGTCAAATTGATTTCCATACAACAGCCAGTGCTCTTCCCCACAATGTTTACATTTATGGTCAACTGACTCCAGACAAGTATGTCAAGACCAGCTGATGGGAAAAAATAGGCTTTACAACAAGTGAGACTTAACTGGCTATTCACAGGCAAAAGGATGAAACTAGACCTTATCTCATATGTCATACCATCTCAAAAATTAATTTAAAATAGATTCAAACCTAAGTGTTAGTGTTAATGGTATCTCTTAGATGAAAACATACACATAAATATGTGTGAACTTGTTTTGTTATTTCTTAGATAACAACCCAAAAGCACAAGCCACAAAGTAAAAAATAAATTGAACTTCATCGAAATTAAAAATGTTTTTGCTTTGAAGGACAATAGCAAGAGAGTGGGAAGACAAACCATAGGATAGGAGATATATTTTCAGATTCTATATTTCTTAGGGGACGTGTATTCATAATATTTCAAAAATGTTTACAACTCAACAGTAAACATAACCCAAGCAAAAAATGGATAAAAGAGATATCTGGGTGGCTCAGCTGGTTAAGCATCTGACTCTTGATTTCAGCTCAGGTCACAATCCCATGGTTCGTGAGTTCAAGCCCCGAGTTTGAATGCTCGCTCCTTGGGACTCGGGACTCTCTCTCCCTCTCTCTCTGCCCCTCCCCCACTCTTGTGCTTGCTCTTTCTCTCTTAAAATAAATAAATAAACAGAAATGAACAAAATGTCTAGGGGCACCTGGGTGGTTCAGTTAGTTAAGCGTTGGATTCTTGATTTCAGCTCAGGTCATGATCTCATTGTTGTCGATTGGGCTTCAAGTCAGACTCCTTGCTGAGCGTAGAGCCTGCTTAAGATTCTTTCTCCCTCTGCTCCTCTCCCCGACTCATGCTCTCTCTTTTGGTCATATATATAGGTATATTTATATATATTAAATATATATTACATTTTATTACATATTTTACACTATATGTAACATATTTTTATGTATATAAAACACACAGACAAAAGACCTGAATGAATGTAATTCACAGAAGATACACAAATGGTTAATAAGCATGTGAAAAGATGCTCAGCATTATTAGACATTAAGGGAATGCAAACCAAAATCACAATGAGAGACTACTTCACATCAAATAGTTATCTATAATCAAAATGACAGGCAATGACAAATGTTGGCAAGGAAGGGGAGAAATGAAGCCTCATACATTGTTGGTGGGAATGTAAAACAGTACAATCACTTTGGAAAACAATTTGGCAGTTCCTCAAAAAGTTAATTTTAATGTTTCCATAGGACTCATGATTTCACTCTAATCATTTCACTCAAGATATTGAAAATATATGTCCATATAAAACCAGGCACACAAATGTTTATAGCACCTTTATTCATAATAGCCAAAAAGTGGACACAATCCAACTGTTCATCAGTTGATGGATGGATAAACAAAATGCAGTGGCCCATACAATTCAATATTATTCAATCTTAAAAAGGAGTAGCATGACGTCATTTCAGGCCTCACTCACACCCTTGGGTGGGTACCCAAGACATGACCTGCCCCACCATATTCCAAAATATTGTGCGTGTGTACCACATACAAGTGCAAACAGATCTTATTCAAAAGAGACCTTTTAGGTTATTCCTTGACTTATTGCCCCAAGACACAGGGATCTTAACAGCAACTGGGTCTTCCTGGTTACACTTTTCACACGGGGCTCCTGATGAAAAATATTATACCAGTAAAAGAAAAAAAGAAATAAAAAGAGAGATTAAGAACCCAGAATACAAAAAAAAAGTTTTATTCAGCTCACTGATTGGTAATTTAGTTTTTTTAAGTTTTATGTATTTTCTTTTTGAGATAGAGCAAGCTGGCAGGGAAGAGGCAGAGAGGGAGAGGGAGAGGATCCCAAACGGGTTCTGCACTGACAGCGCAAAACCTGATGCAGGACTAGAACTCACAAGCCATCAGATTACTACCTCAGCTGAAATCGAGAGTCGGACGCTTAACCAACTGAGCCACCCAGGTGCCTCAGTTATTTACATATAAGCATAACATAAGCATAACAGTAGCTTGACCTATGGCAGTATTGGTCTATTGTTAACCTCATGCTCTGCATTCTGGGAAATTAGTGAACATCTAAAATTGTGGCCAGGATGAGTGTCACTGTGCTGTTCTCTATGGATCCATTTCTTCTTCAGGTGCCTACTCTTAATTATCCTTCATGCCTCTTCAAAATGACATGTTCTGTATTCTAAATTTATTCACATCAATTCTCATTAAACTGGCCAATGTCCTGTATCACTTCTGACAGACTCATGATAGAAAATGCTCACCCTCGAGCACTTTCCCAGCTTTCAGACATTACTGATTCACAAGATTTCCATAGCTCTTTATATTCTGATTACTATTAACTTGGATTGTGTGACTGAGCAATGCTAGAATAGAAAGGTAATCATATGCCTCAGAAAAGCCTTGCAAAATTGCCTGTCACTGGAGCCTAGGGGAAGCCTTCCCTTCTACTGCTATGGCCATAGTGGCTTTCTGATGATTACAGTGGTGTTTTCCCTGGGGAGGAAGGCTACTGCCCAATGCAAGTCATCCCCCCAAATACTTCCCCTTATCAATTCTTCTAACCAGTTTCTTATAACAATAACACAGTCTTTTTATTACTTGCTTGTTACATACGTGAATATCTTCCACCCCGAGGAATTGTTTTCATCCATGTATCTGTGAACCATGTAAGTAACGATGAAATAAACACATAAACTCTGATGCACCCTATCATCTTGTACACTCCTAGGTACTTACTTAGCAGAGTCCAATGCTGTTGCCAAATGTGCATTTTGATTTCAGAAACCTTAACACACAAAAGAAAGTGTGTGTGTGTACCTAGCCTTTATGTGCCCTCATCCCTGAATATTTCTGAGACTAAAATACTTTGTTTTTAAGTTTCAGCTTTAAGCTTCTTACAGATAACGTATTCCCAAAATCTCAGCTTAGAAATGCTAGATCTTGTATTCTCTTCACATTTTTTCTATGCATTTAAAAAATGTAACATGCCTGAATTCTATTGTGTGAAGCTGGGATCATTATTTTTAGGGATGGTATCTCAACTAAAATGAAATCCAACACTCTCAGCTGAAGAGCATTACAACATATCCCTAGATGACTGATTTCGGCTTGATGCCATGAGATGGCATTAAGAAGCACTGTGAGACAAAAGCTGTATTTGAAAATACTCATTTTTCTAATGATGTAAAGAGGTTACATCTGCTTTGAATATAAAGGAAATAGCAGGCACATTCTTGTGATTAGCTGAATTCCCCAAGCCTGGAAAGGAATGTGTTCGGTTTATACATGAATCTCTGGATTCATACACAGGCTATGGAGTTTTCAATTTAAGTTACTAGATAAGCAAAGATTTATAAACTCTTTTTTTCTCTCTTTGGTAATAGAATTCTAACTTTGTCACGAGGATTCTGTCACCTTAACTTTTCTCACTTTTACGTACCAGAATTAACTACCATTTTGACATGGATTCATTTATGGAATTAAGAACAGCAGCCCTGGACTTTCCCACAGCCACTCTACTGCCTCATTAAGGTCCCAGCTGTTGAAACACTCAACCCTCAGACATTCACCACTTGCTCTCTAACGCATCCTCATCTCCCAAGACTCTATGCTGCTGCCGCTTTGGAACCTACTTTGGGGTCCATGGTAGTGGAGGCTGTGGCTGTGGAGGCTGATGGTGTGGCTATCTTTGGGGCTTTGAAGATTTGGGGCAAGTCAATGAACACAGTTAGGGTGGGTATTGATAAGGCTGCTATCGTCCATTGTGCTGTGAGAAAACAGGTCTGTTATTTTGAAGTTTGAAGACTGAAAATCTTCACAGCTTAAGACAATTCCCTACAGATTCATCAACTCGACTGATAAGATCAACTGATCTGATCTTAGAAATGATAAGATATTCTCTTCTTTTTACTCACCATTTGTACCTGGTGATCACCTCTCCATTGCCTAGGAGTCCCCCCACTGCTGTCCAGCTTGAACACGGAGTCAGTAAATGCCCATTACAGAGATGCTTAGCATCTCAAAGATTCCCTTAGCATCTCAAACAATTGGGTGCATAATTTGCAAATATCAACATTTAACTGCAACTCCTCTTGTTAAATGTATTATTTAACTGTGCTCTGACCTATTTTCACTTTTTCAATAAAGATGCTTACTCTTCTCTGGCAAACACTGTGTGCTATTTGTGTTTATTCACTTCAACAGACTTCTTGTGCTATAGATGCATCATTTTGAGTCCAAACATGAATTTCTCCTTACTGGAGCTGTGGATCATTTATGCCCCAGGAATCGCCAAGAATGTGTGTGAAGAAACAGAGTCACTTAACATCTTGAGGCTTCCTTTAGGAAAAAGGATGAATTCCAATTCTTTGTTAACTTTTCTTTTTCATGAAAAAACTGTATTTTACTTCCAATCTTACCTCCAAACACATTAGACATATAAGATGTACAAATTTGAAAAGCCAGAAATAGTTAACAGGGAACATGGTCCTGTTTGAGGGTCCCAGGACTGCCATAACAAAGTACCACATGCTGGGTGGATTTAAACAACATAGAATTTATTCTCGAAGTTATGGAGGTTAGAAGTCTAAAATCAAGGTGTCCGCAGAGCCACGCTATCTCTGAAGTCTCCAGGGGAGGACCTGTTCCATGCCTTTGCTCTAGTTCTTGGCATTGCTAGCTAACTTTGGCATTCTTTGGCTCATAGATACATCACTCCAATCTTTGAATGTATAAATGAGAAACATGAAATGATTAGAACCTAAAAGTTCTTACAAAATATTGCATGGACATGGCTCTTTTGTACTATTATGACCTAATGAAAATTGCTTCCAAAATGAACGCATGAATACTAACGCATCTCTTATGCAAAGTCTAAGATGACCTATAATGTCATTATCCAATATTTCATCCAAAAACAAACCGAATGACAACAATGATTCTATCTTGGGCCATCAGTTGAATGGAAAGTGCTAACCTGACTCAGGGCTTATCCTAATTCTAAGAACACATATTTACATAAATAAAGTGTAAGTTATCTGGAGCAATAAAATTTCATCACCCAGTGCAGTTCCTTTATGTGACATAAAAACAGATCCCTGTGGGAATCACAGGGTCCATTTAAATATAATAGACTATAAAGCTATTGATGTGTGTTAATGAAAACAGAATGTAGTCTTGCTTAGTTAGATAAGTTTGTTAGAAACCTGATTTAGTTTCACTTCCTCATAGATGTAACAAAAGATAATTATCTAACTACCACAACTGGGGGTTATAAAATCTCACATCACTTCTTTGAGAAGAGGTTTTCTGGTCAGGTGGATTTCAAGATACAGAGTAAGAAGACATTTGTGGTCTTGGCTCCTTAGGAGCTGCCAAACTAAGGCTGAGGGAGGTTGGAAGCTAATAAGAAATAATGGAGCATCACGCACACTGTGAAACTTTTACATCAGAGTATATCATTATTTGGATGTATAAGGGGCTACAAAATTTATAAAGCAGAAAATAACTGTCTACCTTGTCAAGAAATTTAGATACTGAAATCTCCATAGTTAGGGACACTACCATGATCAAGCCACCAAAGATTCTGTGATCATCCAATACCCAATTTTAACAAGATCCATAGCCACCACCCTAGATAGAGCCACTGCATATTCCCCGTGGGCACTTCCTTGTGTGGCAGAGAATTTCCTAAATTGGCTTTCAAATGATCTTGACCTCATGGCATTCAGACCCTTGTGTGATCTCCTCCCTTTGAGTGAAGGATGGGCTTACTGGGTTCCTTCTATTAGATAGAACACAACAATGTAACAGGATGTCACTTCTGAGACTAAGTTATAAAACATTAGGACTTTGGCCTTGCCAGCATCCTCCTTGACTCTTCACACGTGGTTTGCTGGCCACATGGCAAGGAATTGTGGCTATAAGTCAATTAGGAACTTAGACCTCCAGTCAAACATCCCTCAAAGAATTGAATTTTCTTCACAACCATGTAGGTGAGCACGAATGGAGGATCCTTACCCAGTCAAGCTCTCTTTTAGGAATGTAGCCCCAGGAAATCTCTATTTAAAGCCTCATAAGAAATCCTTAAGCAGAGAACCCAGTTAAACCATCCTAGAATTCCCAAGCCCCACATATAATGAGACGGTGAATCTGTGTGGTTTTAGGTTGTTGCATTTTATGATAATCTGTTACACAACAACAGATAACTAACATATCCTTGGTAGTTACAACCCATGATGTCAAGAGTAGAAATTTCCATTGGACAACACAGAATCAGTTATTTGAGTTTAAATGCCATCTTTCTCAGAATATCGTACATTCACCTTCAAAATAGTGGTTTTCATGCCTGAACAATCATTTTGCCCCAGCTAGACTGGTATTTTGTAAAACTGCATTTCCCTGAAATAATGGTAAATAAGCCCTATTTCTGAAGAAAGACTAAGTTCAAATCTAGAACCCTCCCCACCTCTTCCTAGATTCTTAACCTCTTGGTCCCTCCTTTGCTTCATCTGTATTATGTAGATGAAAGCACCTGTTGTAAGGTGTCATTAGTATTCAATTACTCACTACATGAAAAATGCTTAACACTGTCTTATATATAGGAAGAGTTCAGTAAGTGATTATAGTTTTATTTAAAAATATCTAATTATCTTCAGTACAGACACCACAAGTTCCTTGTCATTCTTAGAGAGACTTCCAATTTATTTTCAGCTAATTTGTGAAGGCTTTTATTCCTGAACCTTCTATAAACTGAGAGAGGAGCCCATCATTCCAGCCACTAGATTAATCTCCTGCATTTAGTATTCATGAACTCAGTAGAACTCTCTGCTAGTTCAGCAACAAAAACATTTATTGAGGTCCTGCTGTGTGCAAACAATCATTCCAAATACTCAAATAAATTAATAGAACTGCCAGCCTTTCTAGAAGTGTAAGCAAAATAACTTCAACTTGGAAATGGGAGAAATTTCATTAATCTAATACAATGATTTTTAAAACCTGGATATTCGTTAGAAACACCTGGGAAACTTAAATTATGTATGTACCAGTGCCAGGGCCTGGCTCACAGAAAATCTAATTCAACTGGGATGGAGCCTAAAATTAAATGCTTCTCAAAAGCTCTCTGGGGAATTATAATGTATAAGCAGGGTTGATAACCACTGATTTAGCACAAACCCTTTCATAAAAATAATATTAAGACTTAGAGGCTTACTTCATGTTACATGGATAGTTAGTGTGAAAGCCAGAACTAAAATTCAGATCTTCTGACACTGGACAAGTGAAGATTCAACTATCAGGTGACTTCCGAGTTTGTCTGCATTTACTCTTGCATTCAACAACAAAAATTTACTGAGCAATTTCTTCAATGCAGGAAACGGGGATACCACACAGTGTCATACGCTGATTTTTCCAAGACTAAAATTTCTGAAGGAGATAGAGAATAAAAAAGTAAAAATAGGGTCACCTGGGTGGCTCAGTCAGTTAACTGTCCAACGTCAACTCAGGTCATGATCTCACGGTCCATTGAATTCAAGCCCTAAATGGGGCTCTGTCCTGACAGCTCAGAGCCTGGAGCCTGTTTCAGATTCCATCTCTCTCTTTCTCTGCCCCTCCCCTGCTCACTCTCTGTCTCTTTTTATCTCTCAAAAATAAATAAACATTAAAAAATTTTTAAAGAAAGCTAACAAATTAAATATCTTCAAGGACCTGATCTCAACCCCAAGAGTGCACTAAAGGCAGAGTATCAAAGTCATTGAGTGTGTGGTGGGAGGCCTGGCTTGGGCTGGGGAGGAAGAGAGCTCTCTGGAGATGACCTGCAATTAAAAATGATACCATATGTAACTGAACTTCAGAGATGGGCATTTAAATGGTAAGCCCTCGAGATAGCTCTGTCCTTTCTCCCTCCATAAAAAGATCAATTGCAGTGCAAAAATATTCCTTAGATTATCTTAATGACAAAGGTAATAATAATAATAATAACAAACTATTTTTCAAGCCCTTGACTAAGTATGTTGCATGCCTGATTTCATGCAATCATCACAGTAAAACTGGCACTGCAAATGTCCTCTTACCCATAAGATCTATCTAAAATACCTTGAACCAAATAAGAGTAGTAACAAGTTGTCTTGCCTCAGTGTATTGTTCTCACCAGCATATTTTTCAGTCATTAGAATCAGGCCATGATTCACTGAAGGCTCCAGCTCAATGAGCATCTTAAGAGACATCCTACGCTCATTTCACAGATGGTATCTGCAAGGAGCTAGACACATGCACCACGGAAAGTGTAATCAGCGACCTCCATGATTTCCATAACCACTTCCTTGGTTGATCTTGTCATCTAAGCATAGCATCTCAGGAGCATATGAAATAGACAGCAGTCAAACTCTGAGGGACATTAGTGTATACATTTAAAATGATAAGTGGATACCAACTGGGAAAGGCAGCAGTAAATCATGTTTCAAGAAACTGTGCAAGCAGAAGCAGGGACCCAGTTTGACAGCTAACTAATGCCATTTTGAGACCCAACATTTTGGGCTGCAGACAGTAGCCCAATTGTCAATATTAGACCAAATTGTGATAAACCAGAACTGATTATGTAGCCAGGGCTATTCCAAGTTAATATGTTTTTCTTAATTCAATCACATTCATTTACATATCCAGCTGATTTCCTTTTGGTACAGCCGTTCCTCTCCAAATTACAGAACACATATTTGAGATGATCTACTTTGGGTAAATAGAAAATGCCCTGGATTAGGAGCCTGGAGAGAAGCAAGGGGCACCAATATTAATTTCTATAAAAATAACTTGGATCACAGAACAGTACTTAAAAGGAGTGTGTTTGCAAGTATTTTTGACTCCCTTTTAGTACTTCAGGCAGTGACTGCATGGATTTATGCTTCCTCAAATATATCTAAAGCTTTGAACAACAAAGCCATGGATCTCAATAGGTTTTCTTTAGCAGATGATATTGCAATGTGTAAATATAAAACCATGGAAATAAATGTCAGGAATGATGAAAGTCTTCAAAGGAAGTGGAGTCCAAGCTGGGCTTCTTGCTTAGCAAAAGAAGGAAGGTAATTCAGAGTGATGGGAAGACATGAAGAAATGAAAGAAGGCAGAGACAAAAGGTCTATTCAGAGGACGGTGAATAGATCAGTTTGGCTGTCATGCAGAACTAGAGGAATATAAAGGCATAACAGCACATGATGGCATCATATAATGGCAAGACTGAAAAGTTAGAGTGGTGGTGGAGGCCTAAAAAATTTATTAGGTGAATCAAACAATGATCATTGTGCTTTTGAATAATGTTAATTTGACAGCATACATGGGAGAAATGAAAGAGAAAAAAGATTGCACCTAACGAGATCAGTTGGGAGGTTCTTGCTGTAGTTAAGTTATGATAAATCGCAGAGCCAGAGATGACTAATAGAATGTTGAATTCAGCCATCCTTCTTATCCTCAATCTTCCAGAGACTCTGTGCCTATGAAAGTTGCAGAAGCTGTCCAATGTCTTGGATGTCCAGATTCACTTAGGACCTCATATAGAATGAATATAAAGAATGTGATAATGAACAGAAAAGATTTGTTTGACAAGTTTCAATGTGGCTGTTACAAAATAGAGTATTTTTGCAACAGGAAATATAACTGCAGAAGAAAACCAGGGTTGCTGGGTACCAACTGCTTCATAAATACAAGGATGAAAAATAAACACAATTGCCATGTATTCCTCTTTTTATTATTTTTTTAGCTTTTGTTTTTTATTTATTTATTTTTAAATAGTTTATTGTCAAATTGGTTTCCATATAACACTCAGTACTCTTCCCCACAAGTGCCCTCCTCCATTACCACACAATATATTTTTTTGGTTGGTGGTTTTCTCCCACCTCAGTTTATAATAGTATTCTACCACTTCTCTCCAAAATTATGGGATCCATA
This sequence comes from Suricata suricatta, assembly GCF_006229205.1. Taxonomy (NCBI): domain Eukaryota; kingdom Metazoa; phylum Chordata; class Mammalia; order Carnivora; family Herpestidae; genus Suricata; species Suricata suricatta. The sequence continues at coordinate 15,593,791 of NC_043704.1, read as the reverse complement.
AAATGGAGCCCTCATTCTGGCATCCTAGGACATTTGTTCAAGAACCACAGGACACTAAAGGTTTCAACTACAAAGTATGTAGTTCAGAGCAAGCCAACTTATTTTACAGGAGGCACACAGATTTCCTGCACAATGGCTTGGCAACCCCAGGCCACTGAGCCAAGTTTGGGAGAGTTTAACCAATTAAAAAGTAAAGAAATTGCCCAGAGGCCAGTGCTCTGTAGTCATCTCTCAAGTGTGATACAAGGACTTTAAAGAATATACCATGATTCTTCCGTCTTTGGTCTTCAAAGCAACAACTCTCATTTGCAAGGCCCAAGGCTCTATGTTCAAAACCATGTAACATCAGAAAGTTTAAAATTCCTTAATATTCTCTGTTTACCAATGGTAAAACTTTGATTACCCACTTTTCATCATTATAAAGCACTGAGTGATAAGTCATCACGTTATTAACACAAGGATCATGCTGTTACTTCTAAGGGACTCAAAGGAGTTTGAGAGCCTCCGTGTTCTCAACTTCCTCCATGTACTCTGCTTTATACAGAGGATTAAACAGTGTATTATCATCCTGGAACTAGAGACACAGCAGCAAATTGATGTTTATAAGAAAATGAGAAGGTGCTGGGAAAAAAAGAATAGGAAACACAATAAACCACTAACTGCTGATTCTTCTCTCTTGCTTTCTTGGGATGTCTATCTATGCACGATCACTTGGATCTTTCCCTCTGGAGCATCCCACAGTACTGCCTCTCTTACTCAAAATTTCTCTCTGTTTGAAGTGGGAAAGAGAAGGATGAGACATGTTTTCCAACCAACATTGCCTAAAAACGGGCTAGGTCTTAGTGGGGACTTGTATATCTAAAAGGATTCAAAAATTCAATTTTCCAGTAAATCATAAAAATGAAATATACCCCAAAAGCATTAAGATGCTACACTAAAAGTTAGATTTTTAAGAGATTTGCCACTGAAACCCAAGTCTGGCATTCATGGATTTCGTCACACACTTGGAAATTTTAAATGGGTTGAAAAGGGAGAAGAAAAGAAACAGTTATAGAGAAATGGCTTTACAAATTTCTGCTGATGTGCTGTGAGTTCTCATCCCTAAATCACCAAAAGAGAGGGTTTTTCCTTTACTCTAAACTTGGTGAGGGGGGCTTTTAGGGGTTGACTGCAAAAGCTGGAGTACCTTTTGATGCAGGTGAGAAATAGAGACAACGTGTCTGGATTGGTACTTGAGAAAGAAAAACCATCCTGGGGCAGCAGGTTGGAAACGGTTGTTTGGAGATCTACCTGCGTGCTTTGAATGTGTTAAGAAAAGAGTGTGTGTTTTACATAAGCCAGATAAGGGATGCGTCACCTGTCTAATTGAGTCTGGGAAGATATAGCCAGAATCTGTAGATGAATTTTAGATTCCTGAGGCTGAAGAAAGAATCACAAGTCATCATCATGACAGAAATGGGTTTGCCTGTGTCAAGGAGGTTCACGAGAACAATCCCCAACAATGGCCATTGCCAAAGAGCCCATGAAGCTGTTGAGAAAAGTCACATTCACAGAGTAGGAAAATGGCCAAAGATAGTAGAATTTAGGCATGCCCTTTCATATGCTCTTATCATTCTTAATAATTCAGGCCATTTATGATTAATATCTGGGATTTCACATTTAATCAGTGATTTAAGACACTTCACAATATTCCTTTATATTTTTCCCAGTGAAAAACTTTACCTGACAGATTTCATCTAAGGGCAGAGAAAATTTACCCATACAAAATATATCTTAAAGAAACAATGAGACAAAAATAAAACTGCATTTTTCATATTGCCATGAATTTTGCTTTTCAGCATCCTGGTTACATATATAGATTTCTACATATCCTCACTTTCTAATCTATGAGTAGAAACATTGAGCTAAATATTTTGAAAAACTCTAAAGCAATATGCTCCAACATAATTGGTAACTGTCCACATAAGACCCAATAACTTTGAATTAAGAAATGTCTGTCTTTATGTGGGAAGTCTTCTTCCTAAGAGAATATATAGCTTCTAGAGTGGTATTCTAGGATTGTTTTAGAGCGGCACTTCTGGAGTGGTACTCTTGGAGTCCAAAGGAAGACGGGAGAAAGTCACTGTGGTACATTACAGAACGATTCCAGTTTGTCTCTTGGCCCTGTATTTGTGCATTTTTTTCATATAATTTTTTGTCATCCTCCAACTCTAAGGACTCAACCCTGTTATTTTCTTTAGCTGATAAAATCAGATAGAGGAATAGTGTGCAAATTCTGAGCCAAAGCTCAAGAACTTGTATGTCTTTCTACTTGCTTTCTGTGTTTCTGCCATTACAGAGAAAACATATCTGTGTTAGTCTAATGGAGGACGGGAGACAAATAGATCAGAGCTGAGTCATCCAGTCATTTACAGACACATCCAATCTAGATAAGCCAACAGACTCCCAACTCCTGGACATGTAATCAAACCCAGTCCAGATAAGAGTCTCATGGCCAACACAGATGACACTACACAATGAGCCATAGCATGTATTGTTCTTTGCCATCCATTGTTGGTGGTTATTTGTCACACATTATTTATGACAATAAATAAGTGGTATATCTGACTAGTGAATCAAACAAAAAGTTCCACTCTGACTATTCAGAGGTAATAGGAGTCACAGCCAGAGACCTCTACTCTGAGAAACATGATATTTTTTACATAGATTCATGGAGTTCTTTCCATTTTATTTAAAAAAAACTAATGGGAGAATATAACAGCATTAACTACTTGACATCTATGTATATATAGATAAGTTTGCTACTAATCTGAGCATTGGTCACCATCGTAGTGTTGGTGAAGAGCCACAAAGCAATTTGACACAAAGACTGTGTGATGAGGAGTTTATGCCAATGCTTTTTATTACCAAAGAATAAGAAAATCTGTGGCAGTTTTTGATGTTTGCAAAATGATATTGACCTTGGGGAAAATCACACAGACGTTCAAGGGCTCTCACTTGGAAAAGTGCTCCCAATGACCAGAAAGGGGCACATAGCATTGCGTTTACATACTTTACTTACTTTTTCTGTTTTTAAATTTTCAAATATAAATGTGAAAAACAGTCTCCAAAATGACCCCCCAATGATGCTCATCTCCTGACTTTCATGTCCCTGTTAGTCACCTCTCATACTGAATAGAGCAGACCTGAATAAGCAGTAACATATTGAGAAACTTATGGAATGTGACTTTTGAGGCTATGTCAGAAGACACTGAAACTTCTGCCTTGCTCGATCTTGAATGTTTTGTTCTGGACAATAAAGTCATATATACTCAAAAATGGTATGAAGACGTCCATGTGGCCACAACCACACAGTTCACTCACTCCAGAAGTCCGACCTATAAAAAAAAGGGTGTGAAATAATAAATTCTTGTTGTTTAAGCCACTAAGTTTTGGTGTCATTTGTTACAGAGCTAATGTAACACATTGGTACAATAAAAATTTTTTTAATTTTATTTTTCCTACAAGTGTTCCTAAACTGTATAAGCACCAGGTCCCCCAAAACCTGACTCCTCCAAATGCCTGCATAGTTACCTCTCCCCAGAAGATTTTCATGCAACCAAATTTTTAATTATGGCCCACCTCAATACCTGGGATGATACTTTTTAAGTTTACAAAAAGACACAACAAAATAAACAAAATAACAACAAAAAAAGACTTAACAAAAGTCATTCTGTCTGAGAAATGAGGGTGATTCTATGATCCAGCTCTCTCTTGCCAGAGGTTTATTTAGTCAGAGTCCATCCATAGACAATCTAGGAATCTTCATAAGTGAATTTTTAAGCATTCTTCAACAGCAGAGTTAATTAAAATGGACTCACATAAGCGAAATAAGTCAGGCAGAGAAGGACAGATACCATATGTCTTCACTCATAGGTCTAACAGGAGAAACCTAACAGAGGACCATGGGGAGGGGAAGGTGGGAAAAGAGTTAGAGGGAGGGAGGCAAACCACCAGAGACTCTTGAATACTGAAAACAAACTGAGCGCTGATGGGGAAGGGGGAAAAAGAAAGGGAGGTGATGGTCATGGAGGAGGGCACTTGTGGGAAAGAGCACTGGGTGCTATATGGAAACCAACTTGGCAATAAACTATATATAAAAATAAATAAATAAAATGAACTTTCATATGTGATGCTTAAAAGAAGCTTCTAAAAGAAAATAAATTGTGGTTATCTCTCAGTAATCTAGCTTCTCTTTTTACTGTTTCTTTAGACATTTAGGATGGAAAGAAATTGCACAATTCACCATGGAGAAGAAAGCAATGAATCACCTAGAGATTAATAAGGAAACAAACAGAAGCAGAAAGAAGCAAGATAAAGAGTACACTAAAGTGTTCATTTTTAAATAAAGAATATTATGAATATTCCAACTTTAAGTATTGGGCTGTCCAGAGGAAAACTATATATGTAAATGTAGACACAGACAGAGAATGAATAAAATAATATACATTATTGTTATACATATACACTATTATAGTTTTTTAATATAATTTATTGTCAAGTTAGCTAACAGTGGACACAGTGTGCTCTTTGCTTTGAGAATAGGTTCTCATGATTTATCGCTTACATACAAGACCCACTGCTCATCCCAACAAGTGCCCTCCTCAATGCCCATCACCCACTTTCCCCTTCCCACCACCTACCCTCAGTTTGTTCTTTGTATTTAAGGGTTTCTTCTGGTTTGCCTCACTCTCCATTATATGTATATATATAATGTATATATAAGTATGTATGTATTTGTGTATTTATATAGAAAAAAGTAATACATGAACATGTTTATTATGAACGCACAAACATACTTAACCCTTAATCGTGCATCTATTTCTCTAACAGTTATTGAGCACCTACTAGGCATCTGATGTTGATACAACAGGACATAGCTCAATGCCTACAAGAAGAGAGCAGTAGACAGGAAAATATAATACATAAATGCATACATATACTGAAAGGCGAACCAGTGAATCCAAATGAGTCATATGTTGTATATAAATGTTTCACATGCTCTGGAAGTCAAAAGAAACTTCAGACCCTGGAGCAACTAGAGGAGGTGAGGCTGGAAAGGAGTTTTTACAGATCAGTTAACTAGATACGAAAAGGAATGATGTCCATTCCAAGTCATAAAGGGAACAGTCTGAGTGAAGCATGGAGGCTTCGATAGCATAAAGTATTCTAGAAAATCCACAAGTATATACCTCTGGCTTGTGTTAAGTATGTGTGAGTAGAAATGGTAGATGGTTTATGGGAAAGAGTGATAGCATGACCCATGTGATTATGGGCTTTTTTGGTAAATTGAAGATCTGAGCACATTGCCAGAGATATGAAGGAGTTTAACATTACAGAATTTTTTCTTCAAAAAGATCATTCTGGCACCATGTAGAGGACAGAATGGAGAAGAACCAGATGAAAAGCAAGATGGCCTGAAGGGTGGAAAGGGGCAAGCCTGAGAGAATAGTCCAGAAGATATATAATGAAGGTATAAAGTAAAATAACACAAGTGCGACAGACTGTTCAAAAGGTAAAGAATCAAAGGTGATCCAATCCACCAATGTTTTTAAAACTATACATACATTTTATTGCAATTATATAAATGATGCATATGTTATTTACCCATATAAGCACCAAGAGAACACACAAAATTTTTAAATGCTGTAATAATACGGGGAGAGTATTGGTTTATTACTTTATTGAAAGTATATTTTTCCCTTTGCACATAAGATATAATAAAGCTTATAGCTTGGCTCAGTAACACCAAGCTACTCAAAATAAAGTCTATATATTTGAATAAATCTATAGCACAATTAGTTTAGTGTTTAAATCCCTGAGTAAGACAGTTGCCGGGGGAGGGGGTGTGTGTGTTCAGCACAATTGCAAGAATGACAATCTAGAAGTATTGAGCCTAACAGGACAAACCACTGTTAGAAACAATAGTCATGGGACTGTCCAGATCACATTATTGAAAACTTCATTTTTGCTTTTACTTAGACACTAAAACATAAAAACCTACAGGAGGAAATAGAGGCATAAACAGGCAACTTAAAAGGACAAATGGAACTTTTTCTTTGTAGTAAGTAGGCAGAAGTTTCTTACTAAAGAAAATATAAAAGGCAACTTTGAAGCTTCCTGAGGAGACCTTACACAAAGCTCAGAGAGGTTTCCAAGCTACAGATAAACACTGGCTCTGATACCAAGAAAGGTATATTCTGTTCTAGACAGAAGTAATGCAGAACTATGCAAAGCAATAATTAATAATGGTTGAAAATTAGTCAAAAAAGTCTTTGGTTTTATATAGTGTGTTTCATTCTTGCTCACAATTGGGTGTGATCTTTTAAAAATACACTTATTATTTATTATTTAATAAATCTCCCATGGGTTTCCTGGCTGTTCAGTCCATACAATCATAATCAAGAAAGTATCATTCTTCTGATGAATACTGTATTCTAACTTCAGAAAAGAAAAAGGAAATTGATTTTTAATCCTATAGTAGAGACAAACACTACATGCTTGAAAATCAAGTATATTCCCAGTGCATAAGAGGAAAAGCTTTTACTAAAATTTTCTGCTGAATAGAAAATGCCAAAGTACTGTAAGAATAGTAAGAATACAAATTCAGAGTTTCAAATGACCCCTAAAAAGTAGGCAAGGTTGGTAAAAAGTATATTAAGAGGAAAATAGATATTATTTCTTTATCTCAACAAATATCTGCCCAATACCTACTATACTCCAAGTATCATTCTAAGCATTTGAGATACATTAGTGAATCAAATGCTCAAGGATCCATGCTTTCACGGAGTTTATACTACAACGGTTGTATTCAGTTCCTGGGGCTGCTATAACAGGTTACCAACTTGGTGGCTTCAAAGAACAGAAATTTATTTTCTTGCAGTTCTGGAGGCCAAGAGTCTGAACTCAGTATACCCAGACTGAAATTAAGGGATTGCAACACCTCGTTCACTCTAGAACTCTCGAAAATGGAATATCTTTCACTTTCTTTTTCCAGCTTCCAGTAGCTACAGGCATTCCTTGGCTTGTGACGTCATCTCTGCAGTCTCTACCTATGTGACCACACTGCCTTCTCGGCTTCTAGCTGATAAATCTCCACCTGCTTTTCTCCTATAAGAACACAAAGTTTGTTGGGGCTCCTGGGTGGATAGTTGGTTAAGCGTCTGAGTTCAGCTCAGGTCATGATCTAGTGGTCTGTGAATTTGAGCTCCACGGCGAACTCTGCTGACAGCTCAGAGCCTAGAGCCCTTTCAGATTGCGTCTATCTCTCTGCCTCTCACTCATTTGTACTCTGCCTCTCTCTCTCAAAAACAAATAAATGGGGAGGGGAAGGGGGAAAGAGAGTTGGGGAGACAGAAGGACGCAAAACAGGAGAGACTACTGAATATTGAAAACGAACCAAGGGTTGAAGGGGGAGGGGGCAGGGGAAGGGAGGTGGTGGTAATGGAGGAGGGCACTTGCGGGGAAGAGCACTGGGTGTTATATGGAAACCAATTTGACAATAAACTATTAAAATAGATAAATAAATAAATAAATACATAAATACATAAATGCATAAATAAACATTAAAAAAAGGAACCCAAGATTGTACCTAGAGCCCACACAGATAATCCAGGATAATCTACCTTTCTGAAATCCTTAATCCCATCTACAAAGACTTTTTCTCTAAATCAGATAACATTTGTAAATCCCAGGCATTAGGGTCTGGTATCTTTGGGGACCATTATTTAGCCTGTGCACCACAGCAGCAGAGACAATTTATGAAGTGATACTTAGGTAATAGAGTATGCTAGAGAGATAGGGATGTGGGAAAAAGAAAACGTACAGTATGGACAGGAGATTGGTGGTTCCTAGGATTAGAGTATAGAAGGGATGCTGTTTAAATACTGTCTTTGGATAAGCTTCGCTGAGCAAAGGAAAGGAGATGGGGAGTAAAGTACACTGGTACATGCATCAGAGCTGCAGTCAGAGACAAGTCCTGAAGGAAGAGCCTGCCGAAACTGTTCTTGGAGCAAGCAGCAAGGAGGCCACTGTGGCCAGAGATGAGAATATGATGGAAAAAGTAGGGAAAGAGCTTCAAAAGGCAAAGAAGAACCAGAACCCACAGGACCTTCCAAATTATCATAAGGACGTTCACTTTTACTCTGAGTGAAATAAGAGACTATCAGAAGTTTGACCAGATATATGTACAGTCACGTATTTTAAAAGTTCACTCCAGCTGCCATATTAAAAAATGGACTATGGAGGGCAAGAAGAGATGCAGAAGGGCCTCTCTGAAGCACTTTCCAGTAACTTAGGTGCACAATAGTGGTGCTAGGACCACTGAGGTGAGGATTCTAGATATATTCTGACATTAGACCAAGCTTATTTCCTGGTGGAAACTGTGTATGGAAGGTGAAAGAAAGGAACCAAGGGTGACCCCTAGTTTTGACCCTTCACAATTGGAAGGATGGAGTTGCCATTAACTGAAATGAATGAGGTGTCAAACAAGATAGATTTTGGGAGTAGGAGATTAGGAGTTCAATTTTATTTTATTTATTTATTTTTAAAACAAACTCAATTGCTTTTATTTTACTTCTTGACACATGTATGTTATACCAATACACTATGGAAATGTAAGGTTTTCATACATATTTATCTTGTACTTACCTTTTTTTTTCTGTCCTTGACGGAATGTATTAAATAAGCAAACACCACCAACAAGCAAAACAAGTACTACAATGTAAAAATATTTTTAAAAAAACGAAAACCCTCTCACATGCATAAATGAAAGATTGCACACAAAGAACTCACATCTTTTCAAGCTTCAATAGTAAATATTCTGCTACTATGTATTAAATACTGCATGCTTTGCCCAAGCTAAGATGAAACCACACCATAAATCAATAAGC
>NC_043704.1:15547474-15584761 GCF_006229205.1 Suricata suricatta | reverse complement strand
GCAATTGGAGAAGCCAAGAGGTCCAAGGATTGAGACAAGGGCCTCCTAATATTATGTCAAAGAAAAGCAGAGGTATGGGAAAGGAGACAGAGAAATTGTCCAGGAAATCAGAAGAAGGCAAAGGAACGTTGAAGTCTTAAAAGTCAAGGAAAGAAAGACATTCAAAAAGGAAGAAATAATAATCTGGTAAATGCTGGTGATAGATCAAGTAAGTTAACAATGAAGAAATGATCTTTGGATGGAGCAAGAAGGTGTCATAGATAAAGCACAGGAGCAATTTCAACAAGAGACTGGAAGCAAAAAGCTAATTGCAAGCAGTTTAAGAGAATCTTCTAAGTCATTCTACAATAGTGTCTGAGCACAAGATAGTAACTCATTTGCTGCAGAGTTTATAATTTGCCTCTTTAAGGTAGTTCTAAAGGAAAAGAGCTAAGTGGCTCTTTTCTACTTAAAGTGCATATGTTTCTTTCATGATTTTCCAGATGCTTGATTTATTTTCTGCTCCCCTACCAGCTTAAATGTCATCAGACTAGATGCTTTGCTCTACAAACACAGCTGTATGCATTTGAACACTGATGAGAGATTCACCCTCATGGAGGCATTGTTAAGTGGCATTTCCTTGTCCTGGCATAGATAGTCCATCCGGATCAAAGTGAACAATGGGAGCGGAATTATATTTATCTCGGGCAGAACAGAGGCTGATGAGGATAATTTAGGATAACGTCACAGAATAAGAAATATTCTAGTTACTTTCTTATATACACAAAAATGTTTTGGGACAGAACAATGGCAGAATGGGCAACTCTACTGGTCTTCCAATCTTTTTATTTCTGGAAGAGAAATGGCTGTTTCTTTCTGTAGTGATTAAGATAAAACCCTTTATGAACTGTTTAATGCTATATTTTCTATAGAAGATTTTATGCCATTTAAAAGATATAGTAATCCTGTTGATGAGGTGATATGTTTATAAAAATAATCTGGACCAGATAAGGTATTATATATAAAGGCAATGTTAGGGATAATATAACTACATAGTTATATAGTTACTATAAAATTTTCTGTCAAAATTCCTGAAGTCAAGCAAGAAAAGGGCATGAGTTTCTAGAGGTCCCCAGTTGCTAATTAAGGTAAGTCAAAAGGATGTTAGGGTTAGCATCTAACTGTAAACCTTGAGGAGACTAATCAAAGTTCTAATCTGAATAGTTACACCTCCAAGTGGAACTAGAACCTCTTTCCTAAAAGAAAATTCTAGAACCTCAAGTAAATATTCAAAATCCCCAAATTCCTCATAGATCACAGAAAAACTGAATTTGTATTGTTCTTAAGTAGCTAGCATGTATGATTCACATAAATGAATATAGATAATTTATGTTAGTTATAAAACATAATAGCAAAATGAGCATCCATGAACACACTACTCACCCTGTGAACTAGAACATTAACCATACCATTGAATCAACTTTTGTGATCTCACCTTATCCAAAGTGCCAATATCCAACAAAAGGTAACTCATGTTTGTTGTTTTTAATGCTGGTAGAAGTATAAGGTGAAGCTACTGCTTTGGAAAACAATTTTGTTATTACATAAAGCTAAATCTGGGCATACTTTATGGATCCTCCACTTCCACTCTTGAGGATGCACCCAGATGCAGTTGGAGATGTGCAAGACCACTCAGTTAACCAATGCTGGCACATCAGTGTTTGTATCTCTATAATTTGTATATTAATACAAACTCAGAATAACATATATATGTATATACATGTTTTACTTTTACTTACTTAAAAAATAAGAATAGTGTTGTATAGTAGTCTCAAAATTTATTCACTTATAAATATTTTCGATACAAACATTGATGTTTCATCAGTTTCTATTTTACTTTCACCCTCCAGGGAAAGTCTGTGAAAGGTGAGTCAGAGAATGGAAAGAGATTGAACAGAGAGACTGTAGGTGGAGAAGAAAGACACAAAGAACAGATTAGTCTTTCCTTTCAAACAAAAGCTGTAGGGATGAGAGAGGAGAGGCAGTATAGGCGCGGTGGAACATCTTAGGGCATTTAGACAAATGACAACCTCCAGCCTTAGTAGGGACTGTTGGTGTGGGCTATGAACTTGGCACTCTTTAATGTTTGAGGGAGAAACAATTAAGGCTCAGAATTTATTTTTATTTTTTGCTTTGTTGTTTTAACTATGGTTTGTGAACTATTGTAGGTACTGGGTCATGTGGGTTCAAGATCCATAAAGGTTCCATACATATGTCTACTAGCTAGCCTTTTTTTCAGGTGATGATCTTTTGTTCTGCATAATATAAACATCTTTCTCACGTTGACAGAGCCATTAAATTATTTTCAATGACTACATAATATTGAAAAATACTGGTATACCATAGTATTTGCCAGTTTCTTTCTACTGGTAAGAGAGAAAACAAGTCAGTAATATCCAACACTTGAGAAGGTCTCCCATGATTAAGTGCTTTCATACCTTGCTGGTGAGAATCTGAAACACCTAAACTTTTGCCGAGAATTTCTATTTTATAGGCACCTGTCAACAATATGTACAAGGAAATACATTACTGCATTGTGTAGTAAATAGACTTTGCTATAAATAGACATTTTCCTGCTAAATAACTATATATTTTTAAGTATCACTTTACATTTGTAGTTGTTCTTTATTCTGGACATATATGAAACAATGCCATATGTTTAATTACTGTGACTCATAGGGTCAAAGACGACATCTGTTCCATTTCTACTGAAGAGCACTAAATTCTTCCCTTCCACACAGGAGGTGGCTTAATTAATATTATTTGAAAATAATGATAATGAAGCAAGAGCAACTCTCCCTTCATCTGCTAGTGATTCCATCCCCTTAATTGTGCGTGAAGGAAATTAATTACAATATTTTCATGCTTTTTCTAAAGAGATGCTTGGTTACAACTAAGAATGCAAAAAGTGAAAGTTACAGGAAAGTTTCCTGTGAACCAAATTCTCCTTCCAGTCATCCAAACTTTTTAAGAAGCCTTAGGTCCTTGTTTGAAATGTTAATTATTTTCTTGTATATTAATTTTATAAGAAATGTAGAATAATTCAGTTACAAAGCATACCAATGTATTTCTTTTCATGAATATTGAAATATTGCTTGTGCTTCTGTCTTACGGATGCCATTCTTACACATCCTCATTCACTTCTGAAAGTGATGTAAGCCTTTCTCTTCAACATGAATGGATCCTCTCCAATGAGAGCTCATTGGAGCCTCTCTCTCTTTTCTCTCCCATCATGTCCTTTCTAGGTGCCTTTATATATTTTTGCCCAAACAATTATGGTTTTATATTGATTATATGGATAGATTTATCTCAATAAAACTGACAGTTTTATTGAGGTGAACAACCCAATGACAAAGACAAGAAAAAAGATCTTGGTCCAGTCAAGTTCTGATTCTTTTACCTCCTGGATCAAATGGGTTCCAGTAGAGAAATAAGAGCTAATAACAGGCAGATAAATATAGGAATGGTGATGTTATGTTGCAAAAAATGTGTTCGCAGATTAGAAGTATGATTTTTTGAATTGCAATCAATATCAAGGAGAATATAGTTCAGCAATACAGCCAAGGTTGTTTATTTCACCCATTCAACCATTTACACACTCACTCACCTATTGCTGTGATTTTGTCCCTGTGTTTATAAGAAGTGAATCATGTTGTAAGGGAAACAGACATGAACATATAAGAAAAAGAGAAGGAAAAAGAAGGGAAGAAAAGAGAAAAGGAGAGGAGGAGGGGAGGGAGGGGAATGCAGGGGAGGAAATGGGAGAAGAGAGGGAAGATGAGAGGAGAGGGGAAAATCCAGGAGGTAAGATGTCTGTGGACAGGGTACTGTGGAAGCATAGTGATGGAAGATACAGTACATTGACACCACAAAATACAACTGATTGATGAGGAGAATTTCTTCAAATGAAGAAAGAAAGGAACAAACATCTGTGAAAGGTAATGCTGCCATTCAGATGCATGTTTTCTCCATTTATTTTGTTAAAAGAATATCTGACAAAATGGGCAGTTGGGGGCATGGGCTCAAGTGTCACCCACAGTGTACTTAAGGTAGGCACTGCAAGATAGACAAAGAGACTGAGAAGAAGCCAGTCAAGTTCCTCATTGCATAGGTGTAGAGCCAGCAGCCTGAGGTTCTTTGGAGAAGTGGGGAGCTTCTTCTACTTAAACAAGAACCTTTCTAGTGAAATGATTCCCTCCAGCCAGACAGCCCAGATCATTGACTCCTGCCCTCACCGCTTATTTGAGAAACACTCTTTGTGGCAATGACCCTCAACACCCAAACAAGGAGAACACAGTGCAGTGACAGAGAAAGGGTGTGGTCAGGTAAAGGTATCTGAAATTTGTTTGACAGATAGTGACATAGGATGAAGTTTAGATGAAACATGGAATAAGAACTCCTTGTTTTGTTGTTAAAATCTATGTGTCTTAGAAATGGACGCAGTAAAAGGTTTGAATATTGTTGATGGAAGCATAGTAGAGGGAAAGACAGATAGGGAAACAGAGCAGTCTCACCTAATGCCCTGGGAAGGGAAAAGAAGGGAGAGGTCTGTGGATGCCTTGAGCCACCAGAACCTTGGTACCACACCAGGGGAGCACCCAAGAGTTACCATGGTCTCAACAAAAACAGAAATAATTATGGTAAACTCCCAACTTCAACAAATACCTCTGCACTCCACACTTGCCCTAGAGAATTTAGCTGATGGAGTTCAAAACCCTATCATAGGCTCATACAGGGATTTCATTCAAGGTCATAAACACCAGAAACTCAGATTCAGATGCTGATGTGACCCTTAGAGGAGGAGAGGGAGTAGGCCATAATACATTCATGGATGCAATTCCCCATCAGCTCATGAAGTGGGACTCTGGGTTCATTATGTCCTGGATATAATATATATATATAAATTCTATTTATTGTACTTCTTAGTTATGAGGAAGACTCATACATGTAACATACATGAGACAAAATTTCAGAGAGCAAAATTTCGGCTGGATTCTCACAAAAGCCTGTTGAGTTCATGGCCCTAGCCAGCCTTTACATACATGTATTCTGTGTGTACAACACAATACAAAAGAAAGAAAATATAGAAGATAATAATTCTTTTGCAATTCCTCCCAGAACATAAATCAAAGTATATATTTTTCTGATGGCGGTAATCACTACAATTATTTGCAAATCCATAATAAGCATAATAAAAGCTAGAGATGATCCCCTTTCATGGACCATATTCTTGAATCTTCAATCCGCCCCACAAGTTTGCCTAGCGAAAATGCACAGAAAACTTTATATGCACAGGCATATAAATAGGTTATTAATGTATGGCTTTGACCACAGAGTTTTGTTTGGTCTTCTGAACAGGTGTAAGTGGTGAGGAATGGTTCTATTTTAGCACTCCCCCCATGGAATTATAGTTGTGAGTTCAGGGTTCGATTCCATCTCTAGATTGTGCTGTTTTGGATGACCAGTGCCGTATTTTGTACATATTTGCTTCTCTAGCACTTAGTATAAACATTCAGTGTATGTATACTATTTAATTTAACTGCAATTTTATGAAGTTGAAATCTCCCACCTAACCAGCAATAAAGATACATGGTCTTCACATCTCTACCAACTGATCAGCCTAGGGCAGAACATTCAAGCTTTCAAATGTAAGATGAATTGTATAAAGAATTCTTTGGGGACTGACATTTAAGTCTATTTTGAAGTTTCCTCCAAGAAATTTGTTTTTTGTTTTTTTTTTTGTTAACATCTTTCGAGAATTTGAAAATCACTATCATACCTCTTTTAAATTATTTTTCTGCCAGGTTTTCACCACTGACCTATTGTTGGGTCATTTCTGCAGTAAAATGCCTTAAGTCTTAGGAAACTAAAGGTTGTTTGAATTAGCATCTCCATATGATTGTACCTCAAGCAACAAATTCTCTGAGGGGAAAAACTGCCTTAAAGTAAATCAGTCTGGCCTCAGAGAGCATATAAGGTTAATTGAAATCGCCTGTTTGCTTTGGCTGTTTGGTTTTCGTTTCCATTCGGTGTACTTAAAACCTGAGGCCTTGGTTCTATTTTGGGTCAGGGTATCCATTTGTACTTTGGAGAGGATTTTACTGCCCTCTAGCTGAAGAGAGGGTCATAACTTAACATCTCTCTGGCCCTGGAGAAAGATGTGGGGGCAGGGAGAGGGGGATGAGGGAGACATTCTCTGTCTTAACAAGATGACATGGATCCGAAGTGCACCCAAAGTACCAGGAAGTTGCAGCTCACTTACATGGAGAGGAAAGAAAACAGGAGCATCCCATAGAGGTTTACCAAGGAGAAAACTTGGAGCCCTGAATATATATCCCCGTGCTGCCTATATGATGTTTCCCCTGATGAAGAATCTAGCCAGGAAGCGCATTTTAGAGAGATAGGCACTCTTCTCTTTAAAATAAAAACTCAATGAAGAGAAGAGAAATGAAGATAATGGCAAACAAAAATGTCTGATTTTCGTTCCTATTTACCATGGACCCAGAATATTTTCCCTATTATCTTATTAAAGAACATTCACAACCAAGAGGTCACAGAGCTTACTATTATAATATTTAATGTATGAAGACTATGAAATTTGGATTTATATGATAACCTAAACTGCTTACATTTTTTATTGTTTCTTAGTATATTATTGAAAAAAAACAATTTAGACCTTAATAGAAATTGCTGGGTGTGGAATTAAGTTAATAGAAAATGACCCAAGCTTTTTATGTTTTGCATTATTGTCTTTCAGTTAGATTTTTGGTGTATAATTGGAAAAAAATACTTGTGAAACTTTAATAGAAAATGGGAAAGGGGTGCTTTAAATAAATATCCCCTTACTTGATTTGAACATACCTTTTTTCTACTTGAGAAGAGCAATGTGTATGATTCACCAGTAATGCAAATGCAGATTTTATTGCAGTATTTTCACTACTGTCTAACTGAAACTGTCTATGGATAAAAGAAACCAGCTAATCTGTTACCATTTATAAGCTATGACTATTTTATTTTCTACTGAATATTGAAGATTTTATTGTTGCCATTGTTCATTTCCAAAGGATGAATGATCGAATTTACAGATGGTAGGTCTGTGGATCTAAATTTTATTTTGTATACTAATAATTACTAGTGAACATGAATATAAAATAAAAGACCAGGTGAAGCAGATAGCCCTAAATTTGTTCCACTTGTAATGGAATACAAGGACACTGTCTACTTTTTCTATGCTGAGAGTGAAGTTGAATTGTCATGTTTAGAG
Source organism: Suricata suricatta (assembly GCF_006229205.1). Classification (NCBI taxonomy): domain Eukaryota; kingdom Metazoa; phylum Chordata; class Mammalia; order Carnivora; family Herpestidae; genus Suricata; species Suricata suricatta. The sequence goes on along the minus strand of NC_043704.1, from coordinate 15,577,458 downwards.
TTTTGAAGGATCATATTTCTGACCTTTCAATGGTACGTAATCTCAAATGATAATGAATTGCTTCATTCCTTTAGAATCCATTTCCCTAGAAGCCTTTGGCATTATGCTGGCTTTTAATTTGAAAACAGCATGGCAAAATACTCAACAAATACAGTAATTATAAGGAAAAAAATCACTCAAGCAATATAACAACATTCCCCAGAAGGTCACACTCTGGTTTGTAGTTGAGATTCTAAAGTTATTATTTTCTCAACTATGAAGTTCCCAGGTGGAATTCAGGAGGGGCTAAATGAAGTATTTTCTAGATGCTTATAAACTGAGATGATGTATGTATGTCATGGAAGATGATGCGATACTATTGCTCTTAAATAAAATTAATATACATATTATTTCTTGGCATTTTGTTTTGTGGGAAAAAGCAAAATAACTCTCAGTCATTTCAAAATATTGAACTTTCAGATCACATTACTCTATAAATGCTTCCAAGTATCTGGATACTTAGCACTATGGACAAGGAAATGTCCAGAGTTTAGGTTGCTATAACAATTCTGCTGTATTCCATGAATTCCAACGAAGGCAAGAGACAAGGAAAAAGAAAAGTAATACAATCAGATAACTTGGAAGATTAATTGGAAGTTGCTACCACATGAAAGTTGGCAAAGATTAAGGACTGCATTAACTCTAATGCAAAACAACATATACAAAGAGTCATTTTGACAACAACAACAAAGGACTATTCTGTATCAAATAGCTACCATATTGTGCAGTATACTATATTCTAAATATAAATTCATTAGCTATGACAAGTCTTCTGAGATTAGTGTTTATAATCTCTTTTTTATATGGAAAATGGAAGCAGGTTTCCAAAGATTAAAATTTTTGATGAATGCACAACTAGTAAATGGGAACAGTGAGACTCATGTGAGTCTATGAGAACCCGAAATCTGTGCTCTGTTAACAAAGGAAAACTAGATTTATTATCTCCAAATAAATACTTCTTGTCTCAGTTTATCACATACAGCAGTCTCATAGGGCGATTTTTCTACTACCCCAAGGATGGACTAATGTCTCAAGAAGTTGGTTCGACTTCAGCTCAGGTCATGATCTCACGTTTCATGAGTTTGAGCTCTGCATCAGGCTCTGTGCTGACAGCTAAGAGCCTGGATGGAGCCTGCTTCAGACTCCGTGTTCCCCGCCCCCCCCCCCGCCTCCTTCCTCACTCATACTCTGTCTCTCTCTCAGAAATAAATAAACATTAAACATTTTTTTAAAAATAGAAGATTGAAGAAAAGGCTGCTTCAGGTATAACAGTTGTAGGAGAATGGTGTTCTTAGCTCCCCAAGAGCAACACCTCCACCCCAATGCCAGAATAAAGATTTATGGATCTTGTATTTTCCCTCATTTTTAACCAGTTCCCCATTTCTTTGAATTATGGAATGATTTTAAAAAAAGTCAGGAATCTCACTATTTTTCTTCATGAATATTGATTATCTCTTTACTTTTTAATGTGAATTTATTGGGTGTTCCTGTGCTTGGCAAGAAATTTTTACTATTAATATCTGCTTGCTTTCAACCTGGAGGCCATTGGCATAGCTTCCAAATGACCAAGACCCCACAGCTCAATGCCCCTTTCAGTGCCCTTCTCCAAACAGGGGCTTAATTGTGCAAGAAAGTCCCCCAGTATTTCAGCTAAAAAGTTATGCACACACTGACCAAAGAGAAATGAAGTGCTAATTTTAGACAGCTGAGTATATTCTAATTTTTTAAAATGTTTTTGAGGCATAATTCTATATGTTAAAATGCCCATAATTTAATTGTACATTTTTATAAGTTTTGACAATGTCAGGCCACCCGGGTGGCTCAGTCGGTTAAGCATCTGAATCTGGCTCAGGTCTTGATCTCACAGTTCATGAGTTTGAGTCCCATGTGGGGCACTGGGCTGACAACTCAGAGCCTGGATCCTGCTCTGTCTCCCTTGCTCTCTGCCCCTCCCCCACTCACCTCTGCCTCTCTCTCTCCCTCAAAAATAAACAAACATTAAAATGTCTTAAGTTTTGACAATGTATAATTCCATGTAACACCAATCAAACTACAAAATATTTCCATGACTCTGGAAAGTTCTCTCATGGGCCCTTTTCAGACAATTCCACTCTTCCCCAAAAGACAACCTCTTTTCTGTAATCTATTCCCCCCATAGATTATTTTACTGTTCTTGAGTTTTATATAAATGGAATTTTACAGTATATGTTCCTTTGGGTCTGCCTTCTTCTATTCCCTGTAAGTTTGGGGAGGAGATATTTCTTTTTATTGCTACATAGTATCTCATTCTATCAATATACCACCATTTGTTCATTTCAGTATAGATGGTGGTTGATTTTGGTGGTATCATTTCTTCATCTTTCTTACCAGAAAGCTGCAATATAAAGATTTTTTAACGTTTATTTATTTTTGAGAGAGAAGGAGCATGAGAATGGAGGGACAGAGAGAGGGAGACGGAGGATCCAAAGTGGACTCCATGTTGACATCAAAGAGCCTAACTTAGGGCTTGAACCTATGAACCCTGAGATCCTGAATTGAAATCAGATGCTTGACTGACTGAGCCACCCAAGTGCCCCTAAAATATTTTTGTAAATATAATTTTTAGTTTGAATAAATGCCTGGGAGCAGAATCACTAGATCATAAACCATGTTCTACTTAATAAAAGCCATCATGTTTTTCCAAAGTGGATTTTCACACCCTTCCAGAAATGCACGAGACCCAGCTGCTCTCACATCTGCTCCGTCACTTCTAATGTTAGCTTTTCCAATTTTAACCATTTAACCATTTAACCAATTTTAACTCATTTAACATGAGTGTGTAATAGTAGTTCTTTGTAGTTTTGATTTGCATCCACTTAATAAGTGAGGGTGTGGAAAATATTTCAAGGTGCCTTTTATTTATCAGTCTATCTTTATAAGTGCCTGTCCAGTCTTTTACCCATTCTTAATTAAGTTATATCTTAATTATTGACGTCGTTTGCACTAAATCCTTTGTCAGATATACATGAAAATTTGTTCCTCCCTGCCTATGGCTTTCATTTCACTTTCTAATAGTCCTTATTGAAAAAATAATTGTCTTTGAGGACTCACTTGTCAAAATTTTGGACAAGTAGTTTTTTTTTGCTTTATAAGAAATTTCTGTCTATTTCAAAAAAAGAAACAGTTCTTATGAAGAATTTTATGGTTTTCACTTTCACATATAAATCTACAATCTAACTGAAGTAATTTTGGTATATAATATGGTATATTGGTCAATGTATTTTCCTGTAGAAATTTTATGATTTCAGGTTTAGATTTAGATCTGCAATTCAATGCAAATTAATTTTTATATGATGTGAGGTATAGGTCAACATTAACATTTAGTTTTTTCATTTGGAGATTCAGTTATTCCAATATGGTGGATAATATTCAAGGACTTTTGATAACAAAAATGTTAGAGGAGAAAACTAAAAATTGCGTTTGTCTGGCTAACACAACACATTTGTGAGACCCACTCTTGAAGTATGCCAAGTTACATAATATATTAGCAATTAACATGTCATTAAGTGTGGCATATTAACTTTGCTGAAGGTTTTCTTTTATTATAATTTAAAATTATACAGCATAAGTGCAATCTTTCTTGTGTACTGTTCTTGCAGTCTGCTCCTCCGCAACAAATGCCTTGAATGATGGAATTCTAAGGTTTTGCAGAGGCTCAAATTTATACTTAAAACTATTTCTTAGTATCATTATCTATAATGTGTTCGTTTTCATCTTCCATCAGTCGCCACAGATTTCATGACTACAATTTCATCCCTGAGTCTTCCCATTTATGATAAAATAATTCTCACTGCTTCTGTCTCTTTCTTTCTTTGTTTTCGTTCATCTCAATCTGTTGTTCCACAATAAGATGAGACTTATCCACTTATTTCTTTCATATTTTGTTTATTATTTCAAAAAACTCTTACATCATTTCTTGCGGTGACTCAGTCCTTTAGGTGTCCAATTCTGGATTTCGGCTCAGGTCATGATCTCACGGTTTGTGAGCTTGAGCCCCTATGAACTTGGGATTCATTCTCTACTTCTCTTTCTGCCTCTTCCTCATGATTGCTCACTCACTCTCTCTCTCTTTCTCTCTCTCTCTCTCTCTCTGTTTCTTTCTCCAAAAATTAATAATTTTTTAAAAAAGACTTTTACATCATTTCTAGTTTTCAGATTCTATTTAGAAGCATATTCAATCAATTGGTAAATATTCATTATTGACTATGTGTCAGGTGTTGACAATTAAATAACTCAAGATTTTATCAGAATGTAAATGATAAAGAATAAAAATATTTGAAGTTTAAGAGCCAGTGTCTAGAAACCTAAGGCTCAACCAATCTAAATAGTTGTCTGGCTTTATAATGATCAAAAAGTCTAAAAGTCTGTGTTGGCTAACACACACAGAATTTTCATATTTTTCAAAATTTCAAAATAATGCATTTTCAATCTCTAGATGATACCACATCATATCCAGGACCAAAAGGAATTTGAAGACAAATGAGGTTTTTACCAAGAAATCAGCATCCTTTATTGAGTGAAGAACTATTGGAGTTAAGTGTGCTTACAGCACCATGGATTGTAGAGGAACTAAACAAAAGGCATAGGATGTTCAATGGCGATGCTCTAGGCACAAAAAGCAAAGAATCTTCTATAACAAATAGTTGTTAGCCATAGTAACCTCAATAACTGTCACCGCCACAGTGACAGCCATACACACAACCATACCAGGAGCTATATTTCCATCTCTCATGCATATTTCTGTTGTCACTGGACTAGAGGGTATCAGGAGATGAGGATTCAGCTGGGTGACAAAAGAAAATTTCTTGTGTTTCAGTACCATGTCCTACCTTGGGATCTTTCTATAGAATCAGAAGTTTATAGAATGCATATCACACCTTGCTTTCTTGTCCCACTATACACACACACACACATACACACACACACACACGTGTGTGTATATATAAACAACATTAAGCCACATATATATATATATACATATATATATATGGCTTGATGTTTTTATTTTATATCAGAAGTAGCCATGTCAAAATATATGGCTTAATGTTGTTTTTATTTTATATCATTTTATGGGCTGAGTTCAGTTCCCCCAAATCAATCATACACTTTCAGAAATAACTTGTGTACCCTATAGGCATGTTCCCTCACGAGTTCCAAATATATATTCCAACAAATGTCATGGTGCAGAATAACATGCTGCCTTCCTCTTCACTAATCTACAAATACGTCTCCCACTAAGCTGGAGCTATATTAAATTTCTTGATATATCTCCTCACCCAATAGTTGGCCATTTGCCTCTTCATTATTCATCTCCTCCTCTCAGTTGATTGCAAGGCAATTTACTTAAGAAATGAGTCAGATGTTCAACCTGACCCTGTTTCACGTGCACTCCTCACCCAATTATGCTCTCTCCCACCTCCCTCTTCCTTTTACCAAGTCAGCATTTCCCAGTGCCAGTGCAGTTTTGAACCTGTACCATTCCTCTGTATGGCTTTTATTCCATTTCCACCACCCCATACTTTAAATGAATTTTACATCGTTTCTAGTTTGCAGAAACTAGAAACATTCTGTGGTGTATAAATTGCTGCTGACGCCTCTCTGGACTGGAGTCTGTGAACTCATACCCACCTTCCAATGCCTCCTGAGGAAGGTGAATATTATTTTTCCAGAACCCCATGGGGAGAATTTCCACAAGCTGTCTTAGAGGTTTGTCCTTTTGATCTTACCCCTCATGTGTGTTACACCAAAACATAACCCTTGAGCCTTAATCTTAGCACCTCTTCACCCACTCCACACAACTTTCTCCTGCAAAATGACACAACTTTACATCCAATAGATACTGTAGTTTTCCTTTTATATCCGTGAGACCACCACTTCCATGAATATTTCAACTATTTGATATAAGTGGGGCAACCTATCGCCCTAAAACAATACAAGCTGCATTGTATTTCTTGTCAAAGTTACCGGGTGCAAACCTAAGCCATCTGTGCCCATCCGGTGGGTTGCAGAATGGCAGAGGCAGAGAAAATCAAGAGAGCTCTCAAGGCTTTTTTCTTTCCTTTTGAGAGGAATATTCCTTTATAAGCAATTTAAATATGGAATTGGTGGCCTGGAACGTAATTGTTCCCAAAAAGGTGAATTCACGCTGCCAAAAATGAGAGAAAGGAAATAAAAACCAAGAATTTCTCCCTTTCCCTGTTCTCTTTTCAGCTTCTCTGTGTAGCCACTACCATGTTTAGAGCAGCAAATTTCCTTTGACTGCTAGAAACAGCTTCTAACAGAAAATTCTCTCTCTCTCTCCTTCTCTGCCCCTCCCTGGTTCTCTCTCTCAAAAAAAATAAATAAACTCTTAAAAATTTTTTGAAAGAGAAAATTCTCTCTTACACTTTACCTGAAATAGGCATGTAGGTCAGGACTTAAGTTTTGAAGAACCCGTTTGTATGTGAAGATTACCAGATAAATTCCAGGGACACCCAATTTGAACTATTTTAGTATAAGACTGTCCCATGCAGTATTTGGAACATCCTTATATTAAAATATCATTCTCTGTTTACCTAAAACTGAAGTTTAACTGCGTGTCCCATATTTCTATTTACTATTTACTAAATCTGGCAGCCTAACATAAGGGTAAGTGAACTTATGAGACGTCATTAGTATCATCAGCCATATTCTTACTATTTATAAGCTGCATTAAGTGTTAATACACATGATCTGAAGGAAGTAGAATTAAACCACCAGTTACTAGAATTAATAGCTAGTCACAGGAAAGGCCACTTTTATATATTTTATACATTTGATTCTGAGAGAGCCACTGAAAAGAAATGATCTCATCAGCGACTCCTCCGCATCTTCCCATGGTCTCCAGACCATCAGACCAGCTCTTAGACTGGAAACACAGGCTCATGACAACTGTTTGTGTTCTGAAGCTATGGGTTATGAAGCATTTACACAGCATTTACAAACCATTTTACAAAGCATCATGTGAGGGAGTAATTTTGACTATTTCATAGGGGCCACTTTTGGGTTACTGCCTTACATTCTAGTCCAACTAAAACACTTCAATGTCTAATGGTAGCATGCTATGCTTTTAAACATATCTATTTTAGTCAATGGCTGATATAAACGTGAAATTATGTGCACTTTTATTATCTTATTTGTTTAATGTTTATTTATTTTTGAGAGAGTGAGAGAGACTGAGTATGAGGGAGGGAGGGACGGAGAAAGAGGGAGACACAGAATCCAAAGCAGGCTCCAGGCTCTGAGTTGTCAGCACAGAGTCTGACATGGGGCTCAAACCCACCAACCGTGAGATCATGACCTGAGCCCGAGTTGCACGCTTAACCAAATGAGTCACCCAGGCACCCCTACATGCGCTTTTAAAAGTTAAGTCTATTATTTTACCACCTTATGTCCATCCTGTCAAATACATGTGAGAATGAGATATCAGCCCCTTGAGCTCTGTGTGATCCTATGATTTTCAAATAAAGAAGAATTAACAAGAACTATTTTTTTCAGAAAAGTTAAGTCAGGAAATAAATATGTGTATACAGTTTCTAAAAGTCCTGGAAGCAAGAGTTATGAAATTACAGTAGTAATTTTCCTCTAGTTAGTATAATTATGGCTTAATTTCTTTTTTTAAATTTTCTGAGTTTATAAAGGTATACAGTGACAAAACATCACTTTTGTAATCAGAAGAATAAACATTATAACTTTTCTTCATTAAATCGAATAAAAGTCATACTAATGGAAGTGATAAACCCCTTTTACATATCCTCATTATTAACATTTCCCTGCCACTTCTTTCCCTTATGGCCCTTTTAGGAAAATAATATCAACTGATAAACTAAAAGGGAGAGAAAACCTATTTTGGCAACATCCAGCATTTTATACTAGGTTTCTCTATTAGCTTGCTAGGGCCACCATAACAAAGTGCCACCAACCGGGTGGCTTAGTCCTCAGAAATTAAGTGTCTTGCAGTTCCATAAGCTGGAAGTCTGACCTCAAGCTCTCAGCCAGTCTCGCTCTTCTGAGAGCTGTGAAGGAGAATCCATTCAGAGTCTCCTCTTAGCCTCTGGGAGCCTCAAGTACTTCTTGGTTTGTAGATTATGTTCCCCCTGCATCTTCACCTCATCTTCCCTCTGAAAGTGTCTGTGTCTGTATCTAAGTTTCCCCTTCTTATGTGGACACAGTTATGTTGGATTCAGCCCACCCTAAAGATCTCACCTTAGCTCATTACTACAAAAATCCTACATGCAGATAAGGTCAAATGAACATGTACTTCAGGTTAGGACTTCAACATCTTGGGCAGGGGACACAATTCAACCCCGAATATTTGCATAATGTGTCTTGACTGGAAAAGCAGTCATTTTGCAATGAGTAATAAAAGACATGCCAAAATGTACTCACCATAGACTGAGGATGTCTCATTTATTGGGCTATAGGGGGCTGTAGTGTACAGTGGGTATTCTTTCTCCATCAATTTGCAAATGTCATAGACTCCTATACTCTGAATTATTTGCATAGAACACTTTGGTGGGGAGTTTGATATTAGCAAGGACTCCATAAAACATCCATGAAAAGTCCATTGCAGAAGTAGTATGGCTTCCAAATGATGGGTTGTCCCAGTGTTCCCTGGAAGAAATAAGTGCTGGACAGTAGTAGTGGGATAGTTCATTTCTGGAAGGTTCTGATCATTAATCACAACAAGACACTTAAAATACAGTTTTTAGGAAACCTAATTCTTGATCTTACTTTGTCATCTAACTACTAAAGTTTTCTCTAATTATAATCTTTGTGCATTATGGGGGAATGTAAAATGTTATTGTTGCTGTGGAGAAAAAGCATGAAAGGTGTGCCTGGGTGGCTCAGTTGGTTAAGCCTCTGACTCTTGATTTCAGCTCAGGTCATGATCTCAGTTCATGAATTCGAGCTGGGTGTCAAACTCGGCATTGGCAGCATGGAGTCTGCCTTGGGATTCTCTCTTTCTCTGTGTCTCTCTCTCCCCCTCTTCTCTTTCCACTTTCTCTATCAAAATAAATAAATAAATAAATAAGCATTAAAAATTTTTTGAAGCATGAGGGTTCTTCAAAAAATTAAAATTAGAATGACATAGAATCCAGCAACCACATTTCTGGGTATTTATCCACATGAAATGAAATCAGGATCCTAAAAAGGTATCTGCACACTATGTTCATTGCAGCATTACTCACAAGAGCCAAGAGGCAAATCAACATACATGTCCGTCCATGGATGAATGGATAAAGAAAATGTGGTATGCACACATAATGACATATTATTCAGCCTTAAAAAAAAAAAAAGAAGAGAAGTCTGTGATTTGTGACAACATGAGTGAACCTGGAAGACATTATTCTGAGTGAAATAAACCAGTCACAGAGGGACAAGTACCGCACCATTCCACTTATATAAAGTATGTAGAGTCATCAAACTCCTAGAAACATAGAGTACAATGGTGGTAGCCAGGGCCTGGACAGAGGATGAATGGGGAGTTTCTTGTTCAACAGATAAAATGCTTCAATAGCATAAGACAAGTAAATGCCAGAGATCTGCTGTACAACAGCGTACCTATAGTTAATGGTATTGCATCATGCACTTACAAATGTAAGAGCATAAACCTCATGTTAAGTGTTCTTACCATAGTCAAAAATGAAATAAAATAGAATGCACATGGGAAAAGGAACAAAAACAGGAAGCCTTGGCCGCAAATGGCTTTCCTGTAGTCACTTACACTGGTCCTCCTTTCTGATGTTAACAGCTGACCTTCAGCTTTGTGGGCCCTGCCTGAGTCACAGTTATGCCACTGTTTGAAGCCTCTGTCCTTGTCAGACACGTGGTTTAGGGGACACAGAGTCCACAAATATATAGAGGCCATACCATAGAGAAAGAAAGACCATGTGGCATGTAAAGCCTCCCCCAGATGTTCCCTCTGGATGTCTTACAGGTTTTCTTTACAGATGAATTCTAGATACACAGCCATTATGAATTGTGAAGATAGATTGTAGTTGATCCTTTACACTGGACATGTTATGGTCTATGTAGATACAGTAAATCTGAATTTGAGTCTAAATTATATCCCAGAAAAATGAATTCTTTCCTTATAGTTTTGGGCACTGTATACATATTTTTCCCAGTAATAAAAAATCTAGCAAGTTATCATGACAAAGTAAAAGAGATTACCATGATCAAACAATATTATAACATAAATTTGGCACATTTTAGAGTCATATGATCTATCATCTGGCCATGCAGTGTTTTGCTCACAGTAACATGACCCATGTGTCATTTTGTAGACATTCCTCAGAATGGATTTGCAATGATAATTAGTATTGGACTCAGTCTAGAAATAATGTCAGGAAATGCTACAGAAATCAAATATCTTAGTCAGCTCAGGCTGCCATAACAAAATACCATAGATTGGGTGCCTCAGACAAGTACCATTTATTTCCTCACAGTTGTGGAGACTGGGAGTCCAAGATCAAGGTCACAACAAAGTATGTTTCTGGGGATGGCTCTCTCCTTGGGTTGTAGGTGGGTGAGAGATGAGAGGTTTTTTTTTTATTTTTTTAATGTTTTATTTATTTTTGATACAGAGGGAGACAGAGCATGAAAGGGGGAAGGTCAGAGAGAGAAGGAGACACAGAACCAAAAGCAGGCTCCAGGCTCTGAGCTAGCTGTCAGCACAAAGCCCGACTCGGGGCTCGAACCCACAAACGTGAGATCTGACCCGAGCCAAAGTTGGAGGCTTAACGGACTGAGCCACCCAGGCACCCAAGATGAGAGTTTAAACAGAGAGACAGATATGGGAGGTTGTGCCTAGCTCTCTCTTTCCCATTATGAAGGTCCCATCCACAGGAACTAACATTAAGTATCTTCCAAAGGCCCTTCTCCACATGCCATCACACTGAAGGTTAAAACAGGCTCCAACATGTTAATTTGATGGGGGAGGGGTGTGTGAAAGAGACACAAACTGCATTTAATTTACAAGCAGTGACAAGAATGGCCATTTCTGAAGAACAGGCAGCAGTCCCAGCCGCCAGAGGTAGCACCACAGCCACATCCATGGGCACAGCCTTGGCCATGATCAGACCCAAGAGAGCTCCCCAGGGCCTGCAAGGCCAAGTGTCAGGCAGGTGAGTGGGGCAGGCCCAGCCTCTAACCCGGACAATGGAGAGTGGGCGGGGCTTACCACAGTCTCCACCATCTCAGTCCTTACAATGCTCCTGGCAAATGGGTCAGATTTCACTGGATTTCGCTGTGCTGACCTCCCCGTCCAGAGATGATTTCATGTACAAGACCTTACCTGATGCTACAAAAGTGTTTTGCCTCATAAATCACCCTAGAAATGATCGTTTCCATAGGCCTAATGGATATCCCTTATTCATTGTATTCATGGTATGTTTTATTTAGTTAAAAGCCTCAACTTATATGTGTTTATTTAATTTTTTTAACACTTATTTATTTTGAGAGAGAGCCAGATCATGATCAGGGGAGGGGCAGAGAGAGGGAGACACACAGAATCTGAAGCAGGCTCCAGGCTCTGAGCTGTCAGCACAGAGCCTGACGCGGTCTCGAACCCATGAACTGTGAGATCATGACCTGAGCTGAATCCGGATGCTCAACCGACTGAGCCACCCAGGCGCCCCAATTTATATGTGTTTAAACATTGTACACTCATTGCTGATCACTTGATTATTTGGGAAAAAAAAAAAACAAAAAACAACATTGTGGAAGATCAGAATCGACATAGCACGTCAACTTCTGTTACCACTTATTTAAAAGCTAAACAAAATTACAAAGAATAAAAGGTGGTTTGAAGACGCACCCTTTCCTCTTTATGTGAGGGCCAAACTTAGGACAAATGGGTCAGCGTCTCCTTTCCCATAAATCCCACCCTACATTTCACCTTATCATTTTTACTATAATATTGTTAGTTTATTGAAGCACAGCCACATAGTCAGCCCATTCCAACATCAGCAAACTTGGAAAATATAACCTAAGGAAACAGGCACGTCACATTTGATTGTCTATTTGCTTGCTCTAAAGAAACCCCAAAGAAATGGACTGATTTGTACATTCATAAATATTATTAATATTAGCTCTTCTTCTGGTTAAGTAATCTCTTTTCTCAATGTTTGGCTTCCTGGCTGAAATATGATGGCCTTGGACTGCATTTTCTCTAAGGCTGCCTTTTTCAGTTCCATGAAAACACTATGTAAGAGACATTTTCCCTATTAATGAGAGAAAGCATTGCTCTTTCAGACACCCTCTGAGACACAGCTTAGAGTTTCCAGACAGCACAACCTTTATATGTTTTTAACTAAACCTTCATTCGAACCTATTTATTCTTCCCAAAGAATTTAAGCATATTGGTAATGGCAGCAAGAAGTTTATGATCACAAACTGATATTACTCTTTGCACTTATGGTTGCAACTTCAAATATGCCAAGTACAATTCATTAGTCATAATATCTGTAACTCTCTACCCAATAAGTACTTCACTCAATATGAAACTAAGAAAGAAAGTTTGTATGGAACCATGAAAGATCCCGAATAGCCAAAGCAATCTTGAAAAAGAGCAGTAAAGCTGGAAGCATCACAATTCCAGACTTCAAGCGATATTATAAAGTGATATGTCTTGATGATGACAAGCTGTAGTCATCAAGACGGTATGGTGCTAGCACAAAAACAGACACATAGAACAACTGGACAGAATAGAAAACCCAAAAATGAACCACAACTATATGGTCAACTAATCTTTGACAAAGCAGGAAAGCATAGCCAATGGAATAATAAAAACAAGACAGTCTCTTCAACAAATGGTTTTGGGAAAACTGAACGGTAACATGCAGAAGAATGAAACTAGGCCACTTTCTTACATCAGACACAAAAATAAACTCAAGATGGATGAAAGACCTCAATGTGGAACAGGAAACCATCAAAATCCTAAAGGAGAACACAACAGCAACCTCTTTGACTATGGCCATAGAAATTTCTTACTAGACACGTCTCTATAAACAAAGTAAACAACAGCAAAAATGAAGTATTGGGACTTCATCAAGATAAAAAGCTTCACAGCAAAGAAAACAATAAGTAAAACTAAAAGGCAACCTTTGTTATGGGAGAAGTTATCTGCAAACAGCCTATCTGATAAAGGGTTAGTATCCAAAATCTATAAAGAATTTATCAAATTCAACACCCCAAAAGAAATAATCCAGTTAAGAAATGAGCAGAAGACATGAATAAACATTCTTCCAAAGAAGATGTACAAATAGCTAACAGATGCATGAAAAGAAGCACAACATCACTTGTTACCAGGGAAATATAAATCAAAACTGCATTGGGATGCCATCCCACATCTGTCAGAATGGCTAAAATCAACAATACAAGGACAAAAGGTGTTGGCAAGGATGCAGAGAAAGAGGAACCCTCTTGTGGTATTCATGACAATGAATATTGATGCAGCTACTCTGGAAGATAGCACGGAGGTTCCTCAAAAATTTAAAAATAGAACTATTCTATGACCCAGAAATTACATTACTAAATATTTATTCAAAGGATACAAAAATACAGATTTGAAGGAGCGCATGCACCCCGATGTTTTTAGCAGCATTATCAACAATAGCCAAAGTATGAGATGAGCCTAAATGTCCATTGACTGATAAATGAATAAAGAAGATATTGTATACATACACAACGGAATATTACTCAGCCATAAAAAGAAATGAAATATTGCCATTTGCAACAATGTGGATGGAGCTAGAGTGTATTATGCTAAGTGAAATAAGTCAGTCAGAGAAAGACAAATATCATATGATTTCACTCATATGTGGAATTTAAGAAACAAAACAGATGAACATTCAGGAAGGAAAAAAGAGAAGGAGGCAATCCATAAAAGACTCTCTTAGAGAACAAACGCAGTTACTGGAGGGGAGGTGGGCAGGGGATGAGCTAAACACATGATAGGCGTTAAGAAGGGCACCTGCTGTGATGAGCATTGGGTGTTTTATGTAAGTAATGAACCACTATATTCTACTCCTGAAACCATTATTACACTATATGTCAACTAACTAGAATTTAAACAAAAACTTGAAATAAAAAAAGAGTATGAAATTTACTGTACTTTATATAAAGCTAAGTTTACTATTGCTATTTATCAGGGCAATTGTCACATCCTATATGTCATTTCAATTTACATCTATCTCACCACCTATAAAACACACTTATATGGCTCAGGACATTCTCGTCTGTTTTATAGGGAATGGGTGGGAATTCTTGACATACATTCTGGACTCGTTAAATATTAAGTATGAAATGGGAGATATTTAAAATGACCATATTATAATCAAAGAACATTCCAGGAGAGGTCAACATTTGGTTGCTAAGCTATGCGTCACTCAACAGAGGCTTGTGACAATGATAGAAAAGCTATCTTATTGTTCTTTCCTGTTTCTGATACTCAAAGAAAAGCCAATTTGACAATATGGGGTTTTCCAAAACTATGTAACTCTGGCAAAACCAATGTTTACTGATTGCTTTACTGAGAGAAAAAAATATACAGTAAAATCTTGGCTTACAAGCATAATTCATTCCCGAAACATGCTTGTGATCTGAAGCACTTGTATAAGGTGTATTTTACTTGTGTAAGGTGAATTTCACCATAAGAAATAATGGAATCTCAGATGATTTGTTCCACAACCCAAAAATATTCATATAAAAATGATTACCCTGCTGTAATAGAATGCAAAATAATGAAGAATATACAAAACATAAAAATAAACAAATTAACCTGCACTTACTTTTGAAAACCTTCGTGGCTAGTGTGAGGGTGACAAAGAAGGTTTAATTGTGTAGGACGACTTTCATTATCACTGACAGAATCACTGCTGTCTATTGGCTTAATGGAATCTTTTTCATTGCATGCAACTTTTCTACATCTTTCAGAACATGCGGCTGTTGTTTTGATATTATTTTGATCCCTTTTGCTGTATCTGGCCCCCTCGTTTCTTCTTTCTTGTTTAATATTGTCCATATGGCCAATGTAGACTTATGAAATCTTGCAATTTCAGCCACTCTCATACCTTGTTTATACTTCTTAATGATTTCCTTCTTAACTTCCACCGTAATCATCTCCTTCTTATCACCTTTCTTTTCAACCTTTTTCTGCATGAGATCCATTGTACACGGAGGTTGGCTACAGTACAGTACTGATAAATTCTTGTCATATTCTGCATTTAGTGTAACTGGCAATAAGACAGCAGAGGAAAAGATCTATATCTATAGGCAGTCTGACCTAGAATGAATCAAAGCATTTCTAAGCTTACTCTTGTATGGAAAAGTGAAAGACTGCCCACAGGTGCTGTAAAGTGACAAAAAATACACTAGTGCCAGTTGTTGGCATTTTCCAGCTCTCTGAAAAATCACTGATTTCTGCCCAACACTGCACCCTGAGACTGAGCATCCAAGCCTGGGAAATGTTTACCCACAATTCTGCAATGAGAGAGAAAGACAGAGAGAGAGAACTGCTCACACTTGTGATCATGTGACATTTGGCATCACATACTACTCGTATTGTAAGACATCACTCGTTTTTCTGGTTGAAATTTATTAGAAACGTTTGCTCATCTTGTAAAACACTCGCAAGATAAGTTACTCACAGTCCACAGTTTTACTCTATATAATCTCTGAATATTTTTTTGCTTTATACATATTAAGTGCTAGAAGGAAAAAAATAAGATTTAGATTCTTACCTTTTCCATTTTGTAACAGCTTATGGAAACAAACCAATATAAGCTAAATTGAACCTTTTCAACCAAAAGCCACATCTTTTTGGTTCAATGCCAAATGCATTCTTGAGACATCGTTATGGAGATTAGAGTAAACAGAGTTGATTGTACTGGGTACTTTGTGATCAGAGTCGTATTCGACTCTGGTGACGTGATGATAGTAGCCATAAATAACTCTTTCATTAACCCCAACAAGAATGATTCAACCAATGCAAACTTGATAGTACTATCAACGCTGAAATTGCAGAACTCATAGTTAATAGGAAGCCTAAACCTTCTTCTAGAAGAGAGATCTTTCTTTTTGACTTCTTTTTTACTGGGATAAAAGTGATATACTGCACATATTTCATGTGTAGAATTTGATGAGTTTGGACAAAAACATACATCACCACATCAAGGTAATAAGCATATCCAATACCTTGCAAAGCTTTCTTGTCTTAACTACCCTAAAAAATGTTTGGCCTCATTTTAAGAGTGAAGTCAAAAGTCATGCTCCCCTTTCTGCTAATGCCTGTTTCTAAAATAGGACTAACTCATGAGAAGTGACAAGTCTCTCAAGACTATGTGACAAAAAGGGATAAGTCCCCAAAACATGTATTTCACCAAGTGCTTGACTCCTCTAACCAAGGTCATCCCTGACAACTCTGGCATTGTGAAGAGAATAACAAAAGTCTAATGATCACCATCCATGACATCACTATTACTCAGGAGACCAAAGATAGTCCTCTGGCGCTGGTATCATGGCCATGGTGCTGCCTGGACCATTGCCCCTGCATCCACTGGCACAGCTCATACTATGAGCAGAGTTATCCCAGAGCTGATGGGAAGCTGACTGGAATGGTCTTCCACATCCCCACACTCAACCTGTCCATATTGAATCTGACTGACTACCTAGAGATAACTCCTGTGTTATTATTTAGAGTTTCTCAACAAGTTACCACAAACTGATTAAAGATAATAGAAATGTATTCTTCATAGTTCAAGAGACCAGAAGTCCAAAATCAAGGTTTCAACAGGATTAGTTGCTTCTTGGGGGCTCAAAGGGAGAATCTGCCCCACGCCTCTCTCCTTGCTTCTGGTGGTTCCTGGCTTGCAAACACATCTTTCAATCTCTGCCTGTCTTCACATGGTGTTCTTCCCGTGTATCTTCTCATCATTTCCCTACGTGCACATCTCTGTCCAGATTTCCCTTTTCTTTTCTATAAGGATACCAGTCATTGGATTAGAGCCCACCCTAATGTATTATTACCTCATCTTAACTTGATTATATCTGCAAACACTTCATTTCCAAATAAGATCACAATCTGAAGTTCTGGGTAGACCATGAATTTGTGAGGCCAGCAGATGGGGGGAACTATTTAACTCCGTAGAGCTACCAAATATGATGTCAAGAAGGCTATGAAGCAGATTTTGAGGGACTTCTGAAGATCATCTTGGGCTGCATGGAAGATCAGGCTGCCTCCTATGATATTAAAAGTGAAAAACACTCCCTTCATCTTTCATGTTGAGATCGGGCTGCCCTTAATGAATATTTTGTGAAGCTTATCTCATAGTGTAGGAATTAATGTTACCATAGCAACCATGTGTTTGACCTCATGGTCCACTTGGCCTCTAAGCAGGGCAAGTACTTCACAACTTAACAGGAATTTGAGAAAAAAAATCCTTCAGTTGCAGGAAAATAACTCTCCAATTCTCACCTGGAACATTGAGAATCTCCCGTCCTCTGTAGAATTCCATCTTAGATCCCTCGAGAAAGCACAACACTTTAGGAATCCCTACCTTGTCAGGTGCCATCAGTAATATCATAGTCTACAGCTGTTCTCAGGAAGAAATGGGTGGGGGGAAAGGTAAATTGAAAAATATGCATTTATTCAATTCCTGTCTATTGAGAAATGAAAACAAAAACCAAAACAAAAACAAAAGCAAAAAACATGACACTAGACACTGCTGAAAATAAAGAAGGCTAAGAACAAGAACAGGCCTTCAATGAACCCCCAACTTAGTAAGGATGAAAGGCACATATACAATCAAATTGCAAGCTGATTGGGTGAGTTGCTGGAAATAGGAAACAACACAGGAATAGAGAAAAAAGAAAGAGAAAGCACATGACCCAGGTCTCCAAACACTCTAACCACAGGCCCACTCAGAGCTCTCATCCTTACCGTGATTTTGCCTGCAAATTTTACCTCACATATCTATGCAACTTAGTCC
This sequence comes from Suricata suricatta, assembly GCF_006229205.1. Classification (NCBI taxonomy): domain Eukaryota; kingdom Metazoa; phylum Chordata; class Mammalia; order Carnivora; family Herpestidae; genus Suricata; species Suricata suricatta. Next base: position 15,559,369 of record NC_043704.1, on the reverse strand, counting down.
CTTACCACCTCCAAGTCTTATTCAAGACCTTCCATATATCTGCCTCCTCTACTTAATATTTCTCCCTAGCCTTTATTACCACATAACCTCTTGCATAGTCCTTGACTCTCTTGTTTACTGTCTGTTCTTCTCACTAAAACATAGACTCTGCAAGGACAGTGATTTACTTTTCTCTTTCCATCCCCTTTAAGGGGGATAAAAATAGAAGAAAAAAGTGTCTGATATACTGAGCCCAAATAATACAGCTATTTGAATATCAAGGGAAGAGGACTGGAATTTCTTCCACAGGGAATGGCGAACAAGAGAAAGTTTTGAGAAAAATGAATGACATAATCAGATTAGTATTTCAAGATACAGCAATTATTACCTTTTGTCCAGGTCATATAGTCATGTCCCATTTCCTTGAAACCATTATTTGCTAAATCACTTGAACAAAAACCATTCTCTGAATATGAGCCCTGATCATAATGGATTTGTGGCAGTTTACAGAAGCATCATCCACCATCCCTGTTTCCAGGAACACTGAGTCTGACAGGTATTAAAAAGTGTTCCAAGAACTGGAGTTTCCAGCATGAAAAATACACTGTCACATGCTATAAAATCAAGTCCTTATCACAATATTTTCAACTGACAGTTACCCTTTAAATTTTGCTTGAGCACCTCCTACATGCCAGAGACTATAATAGGAACACTAAGTGAAATATACCAGGGAACGTTTTTATTTCCTCCAGGGAACCCACTGTATAAGGAGAACCAGTCTGCCATTGTTCAACAAACTAACATATGTGTGCAATAAAAGTAACTTTCAATTTGAGAATTAACTTTCTAAGTTCTTTTGAAAAGTACTATTTTATAATATATGTTAGAATATGAGAATCTGAAGAGCGTGCAACTTTCTATAAGGAACTATTGGCGTTTCTACACATCACCAGGCAACAGGTCTCATTAAGTCATACAGGTTACTTTTTAAAATACATAACAAGGAAAGAGTAAAAAAAAACTAATAGGCAACTGACAGAATGGGAGAAGATAGTGGCAAATGACATATCAGATAAAGGGCTAGTATCCAAAATCTACAAGGAACTCACCAAACTCCACACCTGAAAAACAAATAATCCAGTGAGGAAATGGGCAGAAGATCTGAACAGACACTTCTCCAAAGAGGACATCCAGATGGCCAACATGCACATGAAACGATGCTCAACATCACTTATTATCAGGGAAACACAAATCAAAACCACACTGAGATACCACCTCACGCCAGTCAGGGTGGCTACAATGAACAAATCAAGAGACTATAGACACTGGTGAGGATGTGGAGATACGTATCTTGTATGATATGTTTGCACTCATAGGTCTAACAGGAGAAACCTAACAGAGGGCCATAGGGAGAGGAAGGGGGAAAGAGAATTGGGGAGAAATAGGGACACAAACCATGAGGGACTATTGAATACTGAAAACGGACCAAGGGCTGAAGGGGGAGGGGGAGGGAAGAAGGGAGTGATGGTCATGGGGGGGGCACTTATGGGTAGAAGCACTGGGTGTTATATGGAAACCAATTTGACAATAAACTATTATAAAAAATAAAAATAAAATAAAATAAAATATATAACATAACGTAACATAACATCACATCACATCACAGGCAGTTTTTCCTGGATTAAACCGAATATTTCCAAAATAAATTTTTGAATGGGCAAACTCAACTTTTTACCAAATTAGTATTGCTCCAACCCCAGTATGGTATTTATTTGACCACGAGAGTTGAAAACCCTTGTTTCAGATGCAGAATAAGGAAGGCTGAGTTTTAGTCAGACCACCTGAAGAAAACTGAAATTTGCTACTTTATTTTACTTTTTAAAAAGATTTATTTATTTTTAAGAGAGAGAGCAAGTAGGAAAGGGGCAGAGAGAGAGAGAGAGAGAGAGAGAGAGAGAGAGAGAGAGATCTGAAGCAGGCTCTGCACTGACAGCAGTGAGCCCAACATGGGACCTGAACCCATGAGCCATGAGATCATGAGTTGAGTCAAAGTTGAATGCTTAACTGACTGAGCCACCCAGGTGCCCGTGGTACTTAATTTGAACAATTTTTTGTTGCAAATGATTTTTATGGTGACATATTGTGTGTTTGTTTCTTTGTATGGCTACCTGTCATGTTACTGATGGTAACATGTGTAAGGCTTTAAAAATCGAGAACCCTACTCTTATTTCTAGGTTTTGCTTGATTTTGTTCTGTGCATTCTACACTCTAGCAACTATCTTGCCTTTTCCAATGCGTTAAGAATACTAAAACCTCAGCATACGTTTGTTTTGTGGAATTATTCTATTCTATAGTTTTATTCACTTGGTACCAGTTCCTTTTCAGATTTTGGACTTTCCTGTACCTATAAGGGATTGTGGCTATTGTTTTTCCCCACTCCCAAAATGCCTGGTTGTTCTGGAAAGTATTTCCTTACCATGTCAGAATTCATCTTAGTCTTTTGGAAATTTCTTTCTACTTAATCTCCCAATAATTGATAATATTTTATGTCATTACCTTGAATTCTTTAATAGTAAAAAATTCACAACATTCAACAGTGAAAAGTTTACTACAATGTAGTTCATCTTTCTCATATTCTCTTTTTCATTTTTGGACAGTGCTCTTGTGTTAATTATAAAGGATGATTTTGTGCCACTTTAAATAAATTTCAGAACTTTCATACTTCCAAACTTTCATTTGTAAAACATGCTCATTTCTTTTACCACAGCAGCCTTCTCCATAAAATCACTAATTCCCAAAATCTGTGATGGTAAAACTAAGTTTTGTAGCCTTCTTCCAGCTATCTCCTACTTCTTACTAAATACACTATTGATCTTTCAAACCAATTTTTCTTTCTTGAATTCATGATTTTGTTCTTCACTTGGAACATCATCAGTCTGGAACTCTCCATTTGTTTCCCCTTCTGAAAATTGCTTAACTCCCATGTTCTCCATTCTCCATGAAAATTTCTCCAATGTGGGGGAAACAAAGTGTGAATATTAACTTCCATTCATCCACAAAAATAAAAAAAAATTTAATGGAAAAAGGAAAATGAGCAATTTATTATCCCACTAGATACTTTGTAATTTATATTTATTAGGTTAAAAGTATCCAGTTCTATTGAATAGCCACATAAAAATCCAATACTATCATAATATTAATGGAAATTCCTTTAGTTCAAAGTCAGTGTTCATTAAATGTGTACTTTAAAATGCACATATAATTATAGTAGATTACATCATGGGCAAGAAATATTTAATAATTATAGATTTATGTAAATAAATACATTTAATTTTGAAAGAGGATGATTGCATTGAAAATAAATCATATCTCCTTTGTTTCCCTTCCATTTCAGGATGAGCTCACTTTTTCTTCCCTATAGTCCTTAGCCATCCATCAGTGTAGCATCCTACCTTTTTTCTATTTTTATTTCTCTCTGGCTCGTTCTTTGTCTTTTCAGCTCCACCTTCTTCTGATTACTCCTCTCTAAGAGATTTTTGAATGTTTGTTTCTTTGTCTGTTTGTTGTTCTATTTTGTTTTGTTGCCAAGTCAGTGACTTGTTCCAATTTTTATTATTTCTCAACCTCAGCTGTGTTCTCCACAATTTATCACCGTTTTCAAACCCTTTCCAATGCCATCTTTATTCTCTTTCTACTAGCGTCCTTCTCACAGGTTTTCTTCATTCACAACTCTGCCTTCATGCTAACTGCTACCTCAACTACAGAAGTCTTCCAAGATGCAATTCCTTGACCTCACTCCCTCCTTTTCTTCCTCTGAATTCTCTCATTAAATACCATATTGTATTCCTAACACAGTCCTGGCTTACAGAGGTGCTCAATTAAAACTTAAGGGATAAATATCCATGTGAATAAATATTTTCTCCTAGGTGTACAGCTTTCAATAACAAATTCATATTAGTCACTTCCCAATTGGTAAGTTATGTACTCTGTCCTTCTCAAATTTACAATTTCAGCTAGAAGATTACCTTCTTGGATGTTGTCATAACCTGAAATCTGTTTCTAAAACCAGATACTTCTTCATAACAACACTGACTTCTGAAAATATTTCTGCCTGTTAGCAGCATTACCTCTCCTGATGTTTACCCAGGTTCAATATAAAGTGCCACCTTTACTCATTTGTGTCACGAAACCTAATCCTTTCCCATTGGGCATGTCACTCTCTTGTTGCAACCAGTCCCAGTCTCCTCACTCTTGGATCTCCCAGTGGACCTGTGGCTCCAGGCACTCAGGGCATCTTGCATTTCCCCCACTCCATTCTATCCTACATATTGTTACTAAATTAATATTTCCTATCACGGATTTCTTCTGCTTAAGGTTCTGGATTTCATACTGTGTTAATTCCACATCTTCTGCCTGGATAACAGATCTTTTACAATATATCTCTTCAGCACCCATTCTAAACCTCTTCACCCCTCCAGATCAAGGTACTCATTGAATTATTTATTGTATTCATATATATACAAGACACCAGTCATTTTCCTGCCCAAACAACTAATTTAATGCCCATTTTCATCTCTGCCTTAGTCCCCAGGTGGTTGCCCCACCTCGTATTTTTCCTTCTTCTCTAATCTATTGGACCAGTTATTCAAGACTAGCTCAAGTTCCCCCTTCTACAGAATCTTCCCATGATTATCAGAAGCCTCTGGACACCTGCCAACCTTCTTATTTGTGTCACATAGCTGTTACCTACCAAATGTTGTTGTTAACGTGTTAGTGTTGAATCTCCAAGTAGATGGTTAGCTCTTTCATGGCAGTAATTATCACAGCCGTGATCAAGCACCTAAGTGTTCAATGAATCCCTGTTGATCATGTGCAGAACCCTGGTGGGTTCATTTTTTTGAGAGCCCGAGTTTCTGAAAATGTGGTTCATGGATCAGCAACATCAACATCACTGGAGAACTTGTTAAAAATAAAATTTTTCCCGACTCTACCCCAGACCTACTAAATTAGAAATTCTTATGGGTGGGGCCCCAAAATCGATGTTTTTTTAGCCCTCTGAGTGATTATGATACACACTGTCATTTGAGAACCAGTGCTGTGGACCAGTCATCTAGTTTCCAGAGCAACGTTTCTAGATAAAATAGCAGTGGGTGACACAAATGATTAATTGACCAAGCTTTTATTTTTGAGAACATTCTGACCTGCTTAAAACAAGGCAAATGGTGATTAGCAATGCACTTTTTGTGATTCACAAAGCTTTAGATGATAATGGAAACAGTGCAATTATTCTTCTAAATATAAAAGGTTTTGCAGTGAAGGTTAATATTCCATGGGTTTTTTTTTTTAACTGTTGCCTTGTTCTCCCCTAAAACTAGCTATAGCATCAAGCTCAAATTGGAACCTGAAGTATAAGGGTTATTGCTGAGAATTCAGTCCAACTGCCACATACTTCAGAATATTTGAAAAGGTTTTAAGACCTAAACATTAAATTTCAGTTAGCCCCCCCACCACTTCTTATGGATAACCTCATCTTTGGAGTTCTGAGTAGAGGTGAGATCCAGAACAGAGACTGCAGACACTGAAGCCAAAGACCCCAAAGAGGCCATTATATGTTCAGAAGGTTTTAGTAGTAATTTAGGGAACTCAATGTTGACCAGTAATCTGACCAAGGGCCAAAATTATACAAAGAGAAACCATGAATCCCAGAGACAAAGCAGTTCATTTCATTTACACCTAATTGGATGATGTATTAGTCCTGGTTCTTCAGAGAAACATAAACAACAGGAGATAGATAGGTAGGTAAGTTGGTAGGTAGACAGATGATATATATAGGCTACAATAGGAGGTGTATATGATATATATACAATAGAAGAGATATACAGATGTATGTATAAGATATAGTGGGAGGTATATACAATATATGTAGGATATAGTAGGAGGTCTAAGAGACAGATATGTTTTAAGTAATTGATCACATGATTTGGGGACTGTCAAGAGCAAAATCATCAAAGCAGACTGGAAACACAAATAAGAGTTAATGTTGCAGCTTGACTCCAAAGACAGTCTAGAAACAGAATTTTCTATTCCTCTAGTGGACTTCAGTCTCTTATGGCCTTTGACTGATTGGATGAGACCCACTCACATTACGGAAGGTAATCAGCTTTACTCAAAGTCTGGTAATTTAAATGTTAGTCTCATCTAAATATACATTCACAGAAACCTCTAGACTGGTGTTTAATTGCACATCTGGGCTCCACGGTCTAGCCAAATGGACCCATAAAATTAGCCAATGTAGATGGTAAAATGCCTGAGTCCTCAGCTGTTGCTGTAGGGTAATTCAGGCTCTCTACATATATTTAACAACAGAAAGACTCTTTTGAATGTAACATCAATCAAATGGAAAATATGTATTTCTATGTGCCAGTAAAGAAGGAAAAAAGATTTGGCTCTTTGGGGGGAGTTCTCAATTCCTGGTCTGAGGCACAATTTTTCTCAACAGGCTTTGAGGTAATAGGGAACATTTTCTCAATCATGGAGGTGGACTAAATTTCCTAAGGAAGCTTTTATAACATGCCAACAGTGCCATCCCAAACCAATTAAATAAAAATCTCAGGGATGGGGTCCACGCATTTGTATTTAACAAAAGCTCTCCAGGTAAACTTGATGTGCATTCAGATTTGAGAATCATTTATCTAAACAAAACCTTCCTAGACCTGTTCTACAAATGCAGTCATCAGGTGAATCTGATATTCTAATATCTTGGGGAAATACCCAATAAATACAGTGTACAAGTCTGGGGGTGGGGGGGTCAGAGCATGGAGCAGGAGGCCTGGGGACTGAATCCTGCAGTGTTGAGAAGCTTCAAATGAGAAAACTCTTACAGTAGCTTGGCTACATCTCAAGCTTCATTTTTGCTTTCTAGAACATTGGTCTCTCTCCTCTTCCTTCTCTTCCTTTTCCTCTTTATCCTTCCCTTTTCTTTCTAGCCCCAACTCCTCTTCCTCCCAACCTCCTCCTCCAAATTTTAGGGATGGCAGCACTATTGACTTAGAGATCATGGTAGATCTTTTATTCTGCTAACTTACCTGAAGTACAGGAAGAAATGAGGACTTGCCCTGGGTGAGTTGGGAGACTGATCAATGCTGGATTATAAAGTTCCACAGAGGGAGCAGGATTCAGGGGTTTGGAGTGTGTTTCACTGGGGAAGCAGAAGTGAAAGGGTGGTGAAGATTTGGCAAGGTTGATTTTTCTTGTGGAAGAAAACTTTTAACTTTTCTGTGTCACAGAATAGAGAACCACTCAAAAAAAAAAAAAATAGAGAACCACTCAAATGTAGGGTAGAACCCAGCAGTGTTAGGATAACCTGGGAAATTGTTAGAAATGCATATTTTAAGCCCCACTCAGATCTGCTGAATCCACCTCCCTGGGAGTAAGGCCCAGCAACTTTGTTCTAGCAAGCTCTCCAGGAGATCATTATGCAGACCAAAGTTTGAAAACCCCTGACATAGAATAAGTGGGTGACCCTCAGCTCTCTTTCCTTCACCTTATTCCTAGAGTGTTTTCTACAAGATCTCATTGGTATTTATTTGGATATGTTTATTTATAACTGAATCCTTTGATAAGCTCATATTTATTTAAAATATTTTGGGGGTAATTTCTTAGTCAATAGCCAATGAATCGATAGATTGTACTAGTTCTCATTCATTATTTCATTTTTTTACCTAGTAATGCTAAAAGAAAGTGGTGATTTTGCACACATAGTCTTGTTTACTCATTTGTGGGAATTTTTTAGGGTTTCAACAACAAAGATGGTGTTAAAATTTGCTAAGAGAAAGATACTCTCCAATTAAAATTTGTTTTGAAAAAGATATTCTTGACCAGTTTTATCAATAACTTCCTCATTATGAATGGATGTTGAATTTTATCAAATGTCTTTCTCAACATTAATATAATTTTATCTTTTTTAAACTAATCACATGAATTCCTAATAGTATCCTAGCAACGCAAGAATGAATTCCACTTAGTCAAGGAGGTTATAAAACACAGTTTTAATTATATTTGTTAATATCCTACACTTTTACCTCAATAGTGAAAATAGTACTTTTGTGTTCTAGTTGGCAAATTTTGAAACTTTCCTGCCTTTTTCTATGATATATGGATTATTCTAACTCTTCAACAATTGTATTTTCTTGAGTAGCTGTCTTTGTTGTCTGGATAACTCTACAGAGTGGATGTTGAACAATTCCCTCAATAATTCCATAGATATTAAACTACATATGGCTTTTATTTTAGCAATATTCAGAATTTTTAAGAAAATAATATATTGTCATCCAGATCTAATTTTTTTTATTTTTTAAATGTTTGTTTATTTATTTTGAGAAAGACAGCATGAGCAGGGGAGGGACAGAGACAAAGAAGAGAGAGAATCCCAAGCAGGCTTTCCACTGTCTGCACAGAATCCGATATGGGGCTCAATCTTACGAACCATGAGATCGTGACCTGAGCTGAAATCAAGAGTCTGATGCTTAACTGACTGAGCCACCCAGGCTCCCCCATATCTAAAAATTTGTAATAAAAATCAATATAAAATATTACCCAATAAGTTCAACTACTATGTCTGCTGACTTTGTTCTTTTACTCATTCCCTAATTTGTGTTCTTGCTTCTTTTTATTGTCCCTGATAAACTCATGGTACAATGAGCTTTTGGATTTATTAAACTCTATTGCTTTTTGATTTTCTATTTTATTATTTTCTGCCTAAATTATTATTTTCTCCCACCTTTCTTATGTTTGTTCTGTTGTCTTTTGTGCAAATCTTTCAAAATTCAGTGTTTGTATGTCGATTTTCATTCTTATGTAATAAAGAATATAATAAAACTGCTTAATTCTATGAGCTTTCTTCCAAATATACCTTTAACAATATCCCAGTCATTTTTATACGTATTCTTCTTATTTATTTAATTTTAATATGATTTAATATTTTCTTCTTTACAAACAAATATGCTTTTACTCCTTTTATGTATTTCTAGCTTTATAATAGTATTGTCAGTATATGTAAACTACATTAATTCTACCTTCTGGAATATATTAGTATTTAAATCTTAAAGCCATTTTGGGTACTTAAAAAAAAGACGGTTCTCTGCAGTGGGTAGATTTTATTATATATTCCTTGAAATCTTTTTCATCTTCCACTTGTTGATCACAGATAAATAAGGACTAAAAGGGAAAATCAGTTCCACACTAGTGCTTTCTGTCAACTTCTAGATACAATATTTTCTTCATTTTTGGCTAGATGGGTTTTTAGTACTGTCATTTCTTTAGATTTCTATCCATAAAACATAAGCCTCCTCTCAAGTTGTTTCATGTTACCTTCACTTAAAGTTTAATATTAGTCTTGTAGACATTTTCAGATTTGCATCTATTTGATGACCAAGCTTCACACTTCTTTTGAATTTTGAACTTCTGATTTATTTTTACATGCATATCTCATAGAAAATACACATTTGTATTTGTGCTTTGCTTTTGCATTTGTCCATATTTTACTCTATAGCTTGTGGTTTCTTTTATTTCCAATCTCCTCAAGTGGCTCTTATTTTTATTCCTTTAGTCTGTGAACACTTTCCTAGTTTTCTAAATATATGTTCACTCTTGGTATGTAATATCTTCATTCAAGTTTAGACATATTTTAATTATTTTTTTACCAAGTTATGTGTTTAAATGGTTTCAATGTTTACCATTACTCCTTGGAACCAAAACTTCCCTCTTTAGATACTCATTTTTTATTTTATGTTTATTTCTTGATTTTCAAAGAAAGAGAACATGAGAAAGCACAAGTTGGGGGAGGGAGGACAGAGAAAGAGGGAAATAAAGAATCCCAAGCAGTCTCCACACTGAGAGCACAGAGCCTGATGTGGGGCTCAAACTCACAAACCACGAGATCCTGACCTTACCCAAAATCAAGAGTCTAATATTTAATCAACTGAGCCATCCAGGTGCCCCACATATTATTTTTAATTCAATCCTCAGTTGACTGAGTTACATCTTCAAGTAATTTTATTTTGTTTTGCTTTGCTTCTATCAAATATACATTAATGATCCCCTTTCTGAATCTTTGTATACTTGAAAATCATTTCCTAATATCCTGATTTATGACATAGCATTGGAGGAGGGAGTAAATTCTTCAGTTAACAACTCTTTCCCTCAAAATATTGTAATCAGTGCTCTACTTTCTACTGGTATCCCAGGTGTGGAAAAGACGTTGAAGAACAGAAATTGTTTTTGTTGTCTTTAGATGGCATTTCCCCTACCCAGTCCCATGTAGAAATCTAGGTTTATACTTGAAGTTTATTAATTCCATCTAGTTACGCCTTGTTATTACTACTTTCCCTTCATTTTGGTGGACATCTGCGGTATTTATTATCAATAGATTTTATTTCTTCGACTTACTGAAAGTTTCGTTTACTGTGCCTTTGAATATTTTCCTTCTTATTTTGAATAGTTTTCTTTAGAAATACCACTTAAGTTGATCTTCAAAAGCATCATCCCCTGGAAAACATTTAATTAGACATATCATCTTCTAATCATTTTCTTCCCCATGGCTTTTTATTTTGGATTCCATATATTTTTCCATGGCTGGCCTCTGTCACTGACACAATTTTACTCCAAATTAGTTATGTTCTTTTACTTCTTCCATAGTTCTTTTAAAAATCTTTACTGATATTATTTCTTCCCTCTCTTTCTTATTTCTGCCAATATCTTTTCTTATCTCAATATAGTAGCATTTAATCTTTCACTGAGTTAGTGTTCCTAAAAATTTTTAAAGTGTTAAACAGTACACTTTGTTTCCTACTATAAATCTTTGGAAGTATTACTTTATGTACATTTTCAGTAAGACATTCGTCATCTTTGTTTTCACAAAGATTGACCCCAGCCCCATGCTGCTGTGTGCTTTTTAATCTCTTCAGAGAAAATTCATTCAAGGCTGTTATCTTTCATTAAGTCCATCTTGTTTACCCAGCAATATTCAAATACCTTCACCTTCTTGTTTGTTTTATTTTTTTATAATAGTTTATTGTCAAATTGGTTTCCATATAACACCCATTGCTTCTCCCCACAAGTGCCTTCCTCCATGACCATCACCCACTTCCTCCCTCCCCCTCCCCCTTCAGTCCATGGTTTGTATTCAGTATTCAATAGTCTTTCATGATTTGTGTCTCTCCCTCTCCCCAGCTCTCTTTCCCCCTTCCCCTCCCTATGGCCCTCTGTTAGGTTTGTCCTGTTAGACCTATGACTGCAAACATATGGTATCTGCCCTTCGCTGCTTGATTTATTTCACTTAGCATGACTCCCTCGAGGTCCATCCACTTTGCTACAAATGGCCAGATTTCATTCTTTCTCATTGTCATTAGTACTCCATTGTGTATGTATACCACATCTTCTTGATCCATTCATCAGGTGATGGACATTTAGGCACTTTCCATGATTTGGCTATTGTAGAAAGTGCCGCTATGACCATTGGGGTACATGTGCTCCTATGCATCAGCCCTTCTGAATCCTTTGGGTATTTCCCTAGCAGTGCTATTGCTGGGTCATAGGGGACTTCTATTGATAGTTTTTTGAGAGCGGTTTTCCAGAGTGGTTATCCTCAATGAGGAAAAACTGAGAGATTTCTCCCTGAAATCAGGGACATGACAGGGATACCCACTCTCACCACTGTTGTTTAACATAGTGTTGGAAGTCTTAGCATCAGCAATCAGACAACGAAAGGAAATAAAAGGCATCAGAATTGGTAAAGAAGTCAAACTTTCCCTTTTCAGAGATGACATGATACTCTATATGGAAAACCTGATCGACTCCACCAGAAGCCTTCTAGAACTGATAGATGAATTCAGTTAAATTGCAGGGTACAAAGTCAAT